>NC_089154.1:13662083-13848501 GCF_009819655.1 Sylvia atricapilla
GTTTTATATTTTCCTTGAAGGGGAAGAGGATTATAAATGGTGCCTTTCAAAATGTGGCTAATAAAATGATTGTTCTTTGACACTTTGGGTCTTTGCATACCATATGTCGTAGATTTGTAAATCAAAACTAGCCATATTCATTTCACAGAGCAGCTGTTGAAAGTTTCTTGGGACTGTTGAAGCCTTCAGAATGGTTTACACTGATAAAGACCTCCTGAGAATATAAATTATGAAGAATGTTACATTACATGTGGCTAGTTTTGGTGAGCACAGCATATTAAAATGCAGAAATCCCCACTGCTTCCCTCTAACTTGTAGGCCTCTTAGCTAGACTTGGCCAGAAAAGTTATTACTGTTTTAAATGCAAAATGTGAGACGCTCTGAAGGTGGGTTGTGTAGGAGTCTGTAGCATAGAAGTATTGCAAATACAGTCAGTCTTAAAATAATAAATAAAGAAAAATATTCCAAGATTATTGTTTTTGCTTAAACAGCTCCTGTAATTGTTTCCCTGTCAGTCACAATGTGTGTAAATGTGCCAGTGAGACAAAAGCTCTGCTGCTTCTACCTCACTGAAAATGAAGAGCATGTTTCAGCTTCTTTCATGTCTTTCTTTTAACTAAGTTGGAAATTACATTCTACTTTGTCAATTCAAAATGTCTTAAAATTTCATTTTTAATTTGAAATGTACTAAAAAGATTTACTGTAGGACAGCAAACTTGAGGGTTGTAAAAGCCAGTATATGTTTGTAAGATTCTGTTTAAGTATGTAATATTGGGTGTAAAAATATTCTAACACCCTTTTCTTTAATTTCTCCAGGCAATCAGAGTTTTCTTTATGCTCCGTTCACTGTCCCTGCACTTGCAGGGTGAGCTGGAAACTCAGTTACCACTCACAAGGGAAGGAGATCTGATAAAGGCAGATGATGTTCTGGATTTAAGTAAGTAGTCCCTCAATTTCCTGAGTAGTCTGACATGAAAAAATTACTGACTTTTCTTTCTCCTGAACTGCTTGTTACTGCTATTCTTAATTAAACTACCTTAAGTGAAGTAGGGTCATGCTGAAGTTCTGCTGTGTGTTGTAGCATAAAAATGTCTTTTCCAGTTTGAGTCTGTGCCCAGACAAGAGAATTATCAGCATTTTGGCATAAAGCACATAGGATTCACATCATTGCATAGGTGCCATGCCGTGGGAGGAGAACTTTGGTAGGCAAAGTGTGACCTGAAAAGTTACATTTGTGTGCCTTTTTTAGTTACCACTTTGAAACTGTTGTTGTTTTAACAAATTTTCCTCAATCTCTATTAGTACGAGGCTTTTAAAATTCTTGGGAACATTATGATGCCTCCAGTGTTTATGCTTGTTTGTATATAAATAGTGTCAAGAGGGGAGTAGAGGTTAACATGATCCAGTAATGGTTTCAGCTACTGTTTTGATTTGGAAAAATCCCACAGAACTGTATCAGAAGAGCTTCTTTTTCCTTTTGCCTGAATGCAATGATGGTGTTTTATGTGAGCTTGATGAGGGAGATTCAAGTTTCTTGTAAAGAAGCATTTTTAATACTTTGAACATATCACCTATGTGGAATGCAAACCTTTAGGTGTAGTTGCAAGGTTGTCACCAGTGTATATGAAGGTATGAATAGAGAGTCAAATAATTCCACAGAAGGTTCATTCCATCCTGCTGGATATGCTGTCACCAGAATCACAACTACTGTAACTTTGCACTGTTTCTCTACTGTAAATAGTTTTGAGGCAATTGCATATTGTGTGACAACTGTCTGCCTTAGACTGCCTGTGAGGCTGGAGGTGTTTTCAGTCTTGTTTAGCAGCTCACTGTGTGAAGCTGGCAGCTCAAATTAACAGCCTCGGTGCTTGGTTTCAAGTGGTAACAAGATTCTGTTAGTGGCAAGGTTTTAAATGCCATGGCCAAGAGATAAATGAGGATACATTTAAAGCTGTTATTTCTTTGCTGAAACAGAAAAAAGTAACACTATAGTTAAGTTTCTATGCTCACTGTGTCTGCCAAGTATACAGGCTTTAAAAGGTCATCACAATCAAAAGTTTATGATGGAATAACTTCAGCAGATCATCTAGTCTAACTCCCCTGTTCAAGCCAGGGTCAGCTAGAAAAAGGTGCTCAGGACAACTTGTCATATTTGTGACAAAGAGAGAACCCAAAGTGTGGTGCAGGTGTATGGCCAAGGGCACATCCTCTAACTTCAACTAAACGGACTTCATGGTGGATTCACAATTGGCCATTTTCTGGTTAGTAAAGCAGAATATCATCCCAGATGGGCTGCCTGCTGTTGGGAAGAGTTCTTCCTGTGAAGTGGGAGGTGCCTCATTCACTATCTCCAGCCTAATGCTTATCTTGGGCTGCCAGCTGTGTGTACAAAGGGCTAAGAGTTTTCTGTAAGAGCTTTTTATGTCTGCAGATGATTTCAGGAATTGGGATGACTGTAAACTATAAAATCATTAAAGATCAAGCCCCAAAGCAGATCAGGTGCATTTGGACCATCTCAAGTAGCTGTTAGGTTCATAAAGATTTCTTACAGTACAGTCTTTTCAGGCAACTATTTTTAATTTACATCTTCAGCACTGCAGGCAGCTGAGGTCTGTGAACTCCTCCTTCCCTGGCTGTATTTCCTAAAACTTGGATTTTTCTTGACGAAAGTCCACAGAAGTCTTGGATCTGTGTAATGGAGGTGTAGTGTCTAAACTGGTTACAAGCTTCATTTTGCACGAGGAGAAATTAGCCATTGCTGTTAATCCCAGAAGGGACACTCCAGGTCTTTGCAGTGTCACACCAGGAAGCCCATTCAGCCTGTGGTTCACTGTAATCCCCAGACCAAATCTGAATAGCACTGAAGTTTACTGGGCCTGATATTTTCATCTGAATGTGGTTGGGTATCTCTAGCTGTTTCATGGCATAGCTGAAAGTGTTCTTAGATCAGCTCACTGAAAATGTGTTTAACCACACTTTCTCTTCTGTTTCTGTCATCAAGGATGACAGTTTGACTCTTCAGCAGCTGTGAACTAGAAACAGTCGTGTAAATGGACTACATTCAGTTGTGTAGGCTCAAAGGATTCCTGTAACAGTTGCCTAGTAAATGAGTAACTTCTCCTTCTGTTCTTTAAAAGACTTTTACAGTAATGCTTTACTTCAAAGTGTTGTCAGGTCTAAAACAAAAACTTTCTGTTCTGGAAAGCATTTTGCCCTTCAGAGTTCTTGAAGTAGTGCATTTCTGTTGTTGGGCAGTTGAATTTGTACAGCAAGTATTTTAACCTGTGTGCTGTCTCACTAAATATTGGTCAAAAAATAGTATTTGAGAGCTCCACAACTCTGGTGTTGTGGCCTGTTTGTTGAGAATCTCCCAACAGACTCAAAACTCATCAGCCTGACCTACTGTGTTTGGAAGAGCCCTAATCCAAACACTTCATGTCTTGAGAAGAATAGAACTGCTCCAGGAATTCAAGTAAACGGAAATTATTATGTTGATGGACTAATTTAGTTGAAGAACAAAAGAGGCAAGAAATAAAGTATAAATCCAGTTCTGCCTGGTGTCTCAGCTCCTTCTCTAAACAGGAATAAATCCCCCACAGGTTCTTATAGTAATATTTGCCAATCCTGTATAGATTTTTTTTTGAGCCTTCCAGGGCTAGGAGAAGGTAATAGCAATCAATCCTCATGTTAACTGAATCATGTCCTGTATGTATTGCATTTATTGATTAAACTTGTTTTCTCAAATTTCAACAGCTCACTGTAGATTCACACTGCTTAGCATTAATTACCCTCTTAATTGTGTTAGGGTTCTGTATTTCATGCCTTTGTTTCCCACCACCCAATCAATTTTGAATGGATCCTGCTGGTAAAGGGTAATTGGTAGATTCATAGAAATGTTAGTTGGAAACTAACATTGGAAAAGCTCTCACTTGTGCTGCAGGGTTTGGTTTTTTTTCTGGGGGGGAAGAGGAAGTTGGTTTGGTTTTTGAAGCTTGGAAACCTTTGGTGATGTAAATTCCTCAGTATCTCTGGGCAGTTGCTGCACAAAAGAATTTCTTCCACCTCCTGATCACAGTTTATGGCTGTTGTTAATAGTGGCATGACCTGCCACTGTGAAGAGCTGTACATTTCCACTTGTAGCTTATCCTGCAAATGTTTCTAGTATGAAAATGGTGTTAAATGGTTATTTAGATGTTTGTATGTGTAAGTTTTACTGTTTTGTGTAGCCTCCAGAATATTTTACTTGCTGTAATTTGTACTAGATGAGAGAGAGGAAAAGAACTGTGTGTATGAATGAAAGTATCAATATGAAGCAAAGGAAAAAGCAACTCTTATTTCTGAGTTAGCAGAGCACTTCTAGGGTTTGGCACTGCCAGTTTAAGAGCTGCTTGGCAGATTTCAGCTGGTGTGAAGAGAGTGGTTTAGTCCCTTTTTGTGAATAATGGGTTTGAACTGGAATGGGGCAGTGAGGAAATGCTGGAGAATCTATTCTGGGGTTTGCTGGAGGGGTTTCTGGAGTAACAGAGGCTGTGTTTGTTTAATATAAGCGAATTGAATACATGGATAAAGGAAAAAATGTCACCTCATTTAACAAAGATTGTCAGATTTCTGCTACAATTTACCTGGAGAGTCCAAATAGTTTTGAAATTGAAGTGTGTCCAAGAGCCAGCATTGGTTTCAGACCTGTACAAAAGTAGCTTGTGTCAGGAGCCAAAGTTTATAACAAGGTGGAAGTACTGGCCTGCAGTGGTGTTGGGTCTGGCTGTGGTTGTTAACAAGATTCCTTGGGACTTCCACTTAGTGAGAGAAATTGGCACTGTTGCAATTTCACCCCTAAGGTGAAGAGAGCTGTTTTCTGAAAGGTAATGGAGGTGGTAGGAGAAAGCAAGGTGCATACAGAACCAAATCTTATCTTTAACCTGTAAGATGTCTGAACCACTGCTGTTAAAATCTCTTGCCCTTTCTGTGTAACTGTGATAGGGAAGTTAAAAGATCTGTTAAAAATGTGAACAGAGGCTTTAACCACGTATTGTCAAGATTATTAAATTTTTATGTGTTAACATTTTCTGTTATGTAAAATACCCACACCCCAGAATCCTCAACTTCAGTGTTACATAACCTTTTCCCTTCCTTCCTTCCTTCCTTTAGATAACAGTGATCTGATTGCTTGTACAGTAATAACAAAGGATGGGGGCCAAGTTCAAAGATTCCTGGCTGTGGATATTTACCAGATGAGTTTGGTTGAACCAGATGTTGCAAGACTTGGATGGGGAGTTGTTAAGTTTGCAGGCCTTCTGCAGGTAAGGGGAGCTGTAGTTTGGGTGGCCACCTTTTCTGAGCTGAAAATCTACATTTTATGTCGGATAAATAGTAATACCAATATTAGCATAGATATATAAACTGTGTACCATGCTTCCTTGTTTCTTTGGTCACTAATCTTTTTGCTGCTTCCTGCCTTTTAAAACATTTCTGATTTTCTGAAGAGGTTTGTGTAGATAAGCAGAGAGACAATTGCAGATGGGGTAACTGCCTTAACATACGTTGGGCTGTGCTCATTTGAGCACTGAAATCACATCTGTTGGGACTGTGTTCCAAGCACTTTACTCAAGTAGCACATTAATGAACTCAGAGTTCTGATTTTCCTACACAGGTAGAGAAGGTGACAGGTTGTAATTTTGAAATGAGCTGTACTTATTTAAGGAAGTTTTTCTCATTTGTCTCTTTCTTGCCCTAATCATCGCTGTTTGTATGTCCTGAAAACTTGCTATGCTCATATAATTTAACTCAATCTCTATGAATGCTGATTTCTGAAGAAGTAAATCCAAGGTGTACAACTTGCAGAGTGTGGTTTGCTTTCATTTTGCTGGGTTTTTTAACAAAGAAATTGTCTTTGTAAGAGTAAGAAAGAAATTCATAGGATTGTCTTTCAATGTTGACATTTAATCCGTCATTTAGGAAAGCTGACTTTTTCTTCTGCTTCTCTGTAGGATATGCAGGTGACGGGAGTGGAGGACGACAGCAGAGCCCTGAACATCATCATCCACAAGCCTGCCTCCAGCCCCCACTCGAAGCCCTTCCCCATCCTGCAGGCCACCTTCATCTTCGCGGATCACATCCGCTGCATCATCGCCAAGCAGCGCCTGGCCAAGGGCCGCATCCAGGCGCGGCGCACCAAGATGCAGAGGATAGCAGGTGAGTGCTTCTCCTGGGATCCCCCTGGAGACAGGGCCTGCCTGCATGGCCAGCCACTCTGCACTGTGGGGCTGAGGAGCACTGAGCAGTGCTGGGCTGTTGCAGGATTTCGTACAGAGCGAGGACATGATTTATATTTGGGTTGAGGGTTGAGCTGCCCCTAATTTAGGCTGTGGCGCAGGTAGATATTATGTTAAGGTGTGCACATGGGATAGTGGATTTCTAGGTGTAGTTTTGTGGTGTGAACGTTTTAGCCACCTTTAAGAATAAGATAAATAATGTTTGTTTGCATTCTTTTTATGGCCTGTAATTGTAAACTATACTGGAGTGTATATAACCCACCATTTGAGATAGAATAAAGGGAGAACATGATGCTGACCATATTGGCTTGACCTATGTTACTCTTGGCCAGCTTCCTAATATATTTTCAGCTCCCTGACTTCAGTGGGCCACAGAAAGTTCTAAACCAGGGCTGAGTTTGCAAGGAATAGGTTTGGTTTCATATTTAACTTGGAGTTGGTAGAGTGGATATGTCACACTTTTATGGCTTGCTTCATATAAAAAAAATTAAAGCAGGTTTGAGGATATTACAATCTACTTGATATTAAAAGTTTTAGGTTGAAGATAATGCAAAGGCATTTATTTTCCATTTTAAAAGAGATTGTCTCTTTAAGTGGCTTTCTGCACTATTCAGTTGTAACTAATGGATTACTTTATTTGTGCAGGGAAAAACAAAAGGAGTTTTTTATTGTTAATAACTCCTATTGTTTTTCAGTGCAAGGGACTTCCTGTAATCCTGGGTTTTTTCCCTTCTCCACTGTATTTTGAGGTTTCCCTAGTGTGAATGTGGTGTGGACAGCAATGTAGAAAAGGTTGCCAGAAGCATTGACTCTTTAGTTTGCCAGTGCATTTGTAACCATAATTAAGAGGCGAATGAAGGCAAGTCATGTTAAATTCTGGCTTAGTCTTAAGATCCTGAGCAAACTATCAATTTTCTTGTCACCTCTTCTTCCTTTTATGTATTTGAGTAACAAAAACTATCAATTGTGATTAAACATAGCTCTCCTGGATCTTCCTGTTCAGCCTTCAACTGAGGTTATGGGTTTTGGACACAGCTCTGGAGCTGCAGCCCAGCACCTCCCCTTTAGATTCTATGACCAGTCCCGACGTGGGAGCAGTGACCCGACAGTGCAGCGCTCTGTCTTTGCATCTGTTGACAAAGTCCCAGGTAAGATTGGCATTTATTCCACAAGCAAGTTCTGCTTTGTGATTTCTGTCTGCAGAAACTGTACTGTAATTTGTACAAGCAGTGGAAAGCTTATTGTGGTGTGTTTCTGAGCACACAACTCCAGGATGAGGCTTTATGGAGAAATTTACTCTGAGAGAAACAAGTAAACCTGGGTGTGTGTTCTGGGTATGTCATGAGCAATACTTCCATGGCAGTTTTCCCAGATGTCTTAATACCTTGCCTTCCTTACAGATCAAGTTAGTTTAAATCATGCTTTGCATACTCAGTATTTATGCAACACATGTCAGTTGTGCATATTTCCTCTTTTAATTTGGTTATGAATATTTCCATGTTGGATTGTGAAAACAGCCGGGATGCTGTGCACTGCCTTGTTTCCCCTCAGGGAGCAAGACAGAAAAGGGTCACAGCTACTCCTAAAACATTAGCTTGGAACTGGGATTAAAGGAATGACTCTAAATCAATGATCTCTTTGCTTTTTTGTCTCCTTATTGTCTGTTTCACAAATGGACTTCTCTGCAGAAATTCTTTTCCAGATGGTGACATTTTTCCTTTAGGGTTGAGTCATTTTAAAGGGAAATCTCATACTGCTCGAAGCTACTTAACTGTGCTGTGTTATACAGAAGATCTCATTACTCCTTGCTGCCAGTCATTTCACAGAACTCAGCATTTCTCTTTAAATGTGATTCAGAATTCAGATGACTTAGAATGCAGATGTTTTACTGCTTTAGGATAAAATTGGAGCTCAGTTGCCCAAGTCCTTACTGGGGAACAGAAATTATAAAACCATAGATACTGTCAGTCAGGTGTTTCAAAGACAAGTGTGTGTTGTGTGAGGGGAGTGTTTTCCTCTTACTTCACTTGACTTCCACGGAAAAGGTGTGGCTGGAAAGGTGCCAGTGTTACTGTTTCAGCTTTCTCCAAGGAGAGTGCACTTTTGTTCCTAACAAATCACTCTGGCTAATTATTTGAAGGGAGGTATTGGGGCATAGTAGTTTGTTCAAGCAACCACATACTTTATTTTAACCCAGGAAATGCAGACTTCACTTGCAGGTCCGGAGGGAAAAGTATTTTGAAGCTTTTCCTTGATACAAAGTATGAGAAATGAGGTACAGAACTTGAAGTATTTCACGTGCAACATCTTTGAAATGCATTTTATGACAGGTTGTAATACAATCAAAATGGATTAATAGCCCATTTTACATCTGATTACAAAACAAGTATCAAATGTGGCTTTATTCTCTTATCTTTGCTGAGGAATGAAAAAGGTTTCCTCATTCCTAATGATTTTCATAGGAATCTCTTTTGCATTTATTTCTTAATCTGGCTTGCAGTAGTTTTTAGGTCAAGAGGGGAATTTTGTAGCTTTGAAAAAATTACTGAATAAGTTGTGGTTAAATTACTGGCTTCATGTATTCATTTCTTACTGCTACAGCTCCAACTGGTGTTTTGAGTTCTGCAAAGCTCACTGTAACTTAATCTGGTTGTACTTTTAAGAAACAAATTAAGTTTTCCCTTGGTGATGATGTCCTTTGCCGATTTAAAGGAGAGCTGTGTTTTTCTGGCAACATTTTTAGAAGACTAATTACTACTCTTGGTAGGACCTTGTTGGCTGTCAGTGCTGTACATCCAGCATGGATTTAAGAAATTAACAGTCACATAAATGTTTTCATTCCTCTTGCAAATTTCAGTCTGTGGAGGACTTTAATACAGCTGTTGAATCAGTTCCCTAATTCTTATTGTCAATGAATTTAGAATTTTCAAGAGCACACATTGCAGTTGTCTGGTTCAGTTTCTCTCATAGTGCTTACATAAGGCTCTGCATATGCCACTAGAGAGCCTGCAGTTACCTTCTGTGTTCCCTTATTGTTGTCAAACTGGGCTTCATTCTTCTCCAGTGTTCCACAGTCCAAAGTTAAAATCTTGGTGTCTGGGGGGAAGTGTGTGAGGATTGTTACAGCTTAAAACTGGATTTTGTGTAAGACAAGTGAAGGGTGATGAGAATGTCACAGAAGATGCTTCAGAACATGCCCCTGAACACCATGAAAAGGTTATCCAAGTGCAGGGACAGGCTGTAATCATCTCCTGCTGCACTGGACAGTTCTCAGCAGAGAACAACGTAAGCAAAATCCCTCACTCGATCAATTTTATCCTCATGAAGTCATGGCTATGAATATACTCCAAGGTCTATTTTAAGTTACTGGCCTTTGCTGGAATGTTAGAGCATTTTTGGGATGGTGTAGCTGGCTGGGCTGTTCATCATCTCATGTTTTAGGGTGATGGTGACACACATAACCCATGACAATTAGCTGTGTATGAATATATTGTACTTCTGAAGACTCTGTGTAAATGAAGAATTACACTGTTTTCAAAGAAACAAGCAGGTTTGATAAGGGCCCTGTGAACAAAGGTCTTCTATTGAAAGTAAATAAATAATGACTTCCTCTTCAAGCAAACTCAAGAATTAGTTTCAAGTATCAGCTCTCTTCTGAGATTTATATGCCCAGTGTGTCTTAAGGGAAATGTTAACGATTTCCAGCAAAAGGTACATGTAAATATTTTAACAACTGTGGTTGCTTACCTACTAAGTAAATTTATTTTGAAAAGCAGAAGTAATCAATAGACTTAGCTTACTATTTTATCCGTTGTTAATGTCTTAGTAGATAACGGTAAGGTTTTGAGGGAAAACAAGTAGGAAAAAATAACTTTTTTTGACATTTGCATGGCAAGAAAGCTATAACCATCTTCTTTTTGAAGTCTGAAGGAAAAAATCACACATAGCTTTGGAACCCTTTGTGTAATATGAACTAATATTTCTGTCATCAGATGAACCTTCTAACTGTCATTTTGCTTCCTGTAGCTGTGATTAATTCTGTTCACCTTTTCTTTGCAAATACTTCCTGAAGGAGTTTCCTGATTAGAATATTTCTTTCTTGGTCAGTAGTTTCCCAGTTACAGTGTTTTGACTGATTTAGGCTTACCTTTTCCTCCTGCCTAAATTAGTTTCCATTAACACACTTAAAATCCTTCCTTTGCAGTTATTGTGGGAGAGAAAATACACTGAGGTCATTTTGAAGCAAATGCTCCCATGTAAGGACATGAATCCATGAGTGCTGTTCTGCAGAAGCTTTGGGCTGGCAATCCTGCTAAATCAGGCCAGCTTTTTCCCTGTGACAGTCATGGGAGGCCTTGTTGGCTGTTCTCTACTCTTCTGGCGAGGGTGGAAGATTTCTTCTCCCCTGAAGTGCAAACTGTGGCTATGGAATGTTTCAGATGGGTACAGCTTTTACCAGCAACGTAAGGGAAGCTGAATACCTTGATGTAACTCTTCTATACCAGTGGCTTTAGGAACTGTTCTTAATTTCATTCACATTAACAGTTGGCTTTGCCTCGTTTCTGTGGTCTCAAGTCCACCAGTTATTCCTTGCTCCCCCATCCTAACTGGTATTTGAAACTCTGACGTGTGTATGAAAAATCTACATTCTCTGTGATTAAAAACTATAGCACTCAGGGCCGGTGATATGTGTGGGAATATTTCACATTTGAGGTGGTTCAGTTTGTGGTGAACTTTCTGCAGGCTCTCAGGCGTCACTGTGTGTAAGCTCAGTTTGATTTACCTAAATGATTGTAGAAGATCAATCAGTTGGGTTTCTGAAATGAAGTACATGGATTTATTTACATTGATGGGATAATTAGCTCCTCGCCTATTTTTTGTTTTTCACTGAAGGAGATCTCTCCTGCCTTGGTGGTGATTTAGTTCTTTCAGGTGGTGTTCATCCTGATGAACATAATGAATTGCAATTTAACTTGGTAAAAGTGACATTTAGATACCTATCTAAAACTATGCTGCAGTGCTACAGAAATTCAGATAGCATTGTGTTTCTGCAAGTGGTTTTAAGTCTAGTTCTTGGGTAAGTGTGGGAGGTGGAAGGTGGGAGGTGGGACTGCAGATCAAGTCAGATTATTAACAGGACTGATGTTTGTTAGCCTTCTGTACTTTCTTCACTGTTTTCACTTGTAGCACAACCTGTCAGCATGTTGCTGCTAACAGCATTTTCGTGACTTGTCATAGCTCTGTTTTAAAGCTTTCAGAGCTTATTGTAGCGTGTCCATTTAAGCTAAGTTCTGAGTGGCTGCTCTCTGTATGGCACCAGCACATTCCCCTTACAGGAGATTCTCTGAGGGAATCATCCATCCAGTGCCATGGGAGATTCTGATATAAAAGGATAAAGAACTGTCTGGTGCATTTTCAGTCTTTACCCTGATTGTCAGATACTTTACCTTTCAGTGTTGACTGTGCAGTAGAGCATTGTTAGGTGTTTATAGTCCACACTGTGGCTATTTTCAGTAATTCACAGGGCTGCCAAAAAACCTTCTGCACTAGTACTTTCCCATGGGAGAGGGAGGAGAGCTGCAGAAGCAGGAAAGGTGTGTACCTCACCTGACCTGCAGCCCACGGTGAAGACACTTCCTTTGCTGTAAGAAGTGCATCAACTTCTGAAAAGCTGCTTGCTGTCAGAACCTGAAGAGGTGACTGTAGGCATGTAGTTATAGAAGGAGAAAGGAATGGGTGCAAGGTGGTTAGGAAAGAAGAGGATGCTGCACTGCAAAGAGTTTGAAGAAGTATTGCACTAGAAGCCAGAAGATGACTCATCTAAGAAGCGTCAGACACTCTATAGACCTTTCCAGTCTTCAGACTGGAAAAAGTTTAATTTGTGAGAGGCTGGATGAAATTCAATGCCAGCATTAGATGTGATTGATTAAAATTTTCTGAAGGTATGTCTAGTAAAAAAAGTAGGTGTTCTATCCAAGATGCTTTTTTGTTTGCTTTTGACTTAATTATTTTCCTTATGTTAAGGTCCGTGACCTGTGAATATATTGACTGTATCAAAAATTGAAGAGTTTTGGTACATTTTGACTGTGCAATCTCTAGGTTTTAAAATGCTTTGAATTCCTTAACTCTGCTTCTTTATTCAGTGATCAGGGCTTGAAGCCTGTTTTCAGTAAGGCACATTGAGATTTTCTGGTTTTCAAGATGCAGGTGGGAGAGGGCACATCATCTGGGTCACTGCATGAGGTTGGCACTGCCTTGATAGGGGATTTGCTTTTTACGTTTTCCCATTTTGTTCAACAGCTTAACTCGTTCAAAATAAATATTTAACTTGTACATTTAACATGCAAACTTCACTGTCCTGTTTTGCAGGCTTTGCTGTAGCCCAGTGCATAAATCAGCACAGTGCATCCCCACTGTCGTCACCGTCCCCTTCCAGTGGCAGTGGCAGTACAGGGCGCTGTGATTCAGTGACTGCAAGCTCGACATCCACTCCTTCTGCTGCTCAGAGCCCAGCAGGTATTCACTCAGCACCTTCAGCCTAGGCGCTGAGGGATGCAGAGCAGTTCGTTGTGAGATTATGTTACTGTGTTACTGGATTTAAAGAGTAGGGCTTCATGGTTTTAGATCACATTAGCAACTAAGCCAGGTAAAAGTAAATTCTGGTGTAAATTGCAGTGGTTCCTTCACGTTTCTGGAGCTTGAAACACTTGGTTTCTTTCAGTAGAAACTTGAAGTACCAGTGAAATAACGTCCTGCTTGTCTGACTTCTCTCATAGCACAAACAGCTTAGAATGCTGAGGCAGTTTTTTGTTGGTGGTTTGTTTTAACTCAAGTATTGCTTTGAACAAATCTGTAATGTAAAGTGTTAGCCTTTCACCGTAGTGGATTAGCTGATTTCCACATGAAGCATCTTTTTTTAAACTGGGTGACATTTGCTTTTGTGTGTTTGTCTGATCCTCAAGTTAATTTGTAACAATGGGCCAAATACTAAATGCTTGAAAATAGTTATTTAGGATGTTAATACTGTAAAGTTTTTGCAGCAACACTCTTGTGGCTGAACACCTCCACATTTCAGGAGGCTGTTTCATTGGTGCAGAAGAGGCTGCAGTACAGATGGACTGACAGTGTAACTTTCACAAATGTAGGTTGCATGTGTTTGCGTTGGTCAGTATATTTAGTGGGTGTGCTTAAACTGCAACTTCTTGTTGCATTATTCCTCCTTTTTATGTAGTAATTGTAGAGAATCTTGTAATGGTGTCTGTTCTGAGTGCAAATTGTGTGAGGCAAAGCCTCAGGCTGGAAACTAAACAAGGAAATCCCAAAGGGTATGTCCTGAAATTCTTTCATGCAAGAAGTGACCTACTCTACCTCATTTTGGTTATAAAACAATAGAGGTAAACTTGATTCTCAAGACCTTTTCAAGCAAGTCCTCATTTTAATGGTCACTTCCAATGTTGATCACTCCTTGAGGGGGTTGCTCTGGTTACCCTTTCTAAGACATGCCAACTGGAAAGCCATCTATGTCTAAAATTCCTTGCAGTCCTACAGGAAATGATGCAGCCTTTGTTAGATATTGTGTTTTTAGGTTTCACTGAACAGTATCAGCAGATCAGTGTGCATTCTGTGTTTAAAGAGAATATCCCTGCAAGAAATACTGCTGGAAAGGGTAGTGAAAGGCTGCTGATGAAGTTAAGGAACAATAAATACGTAAAGCCTTCTAGCACCCAGACTCTAGATTAAAAAGCATCTATTACCTTGAGAGACTAATACAGTCAAAATAGTCCTGCAATAGGTGTTATTTCAGAACAAAATGTGGAATGTCTCTCCATATACCATCTATTCCAAGTTTTATTTTCTCTGTTGGCAAGTGATTGCTGTTGCCCAGTCTCTTCATGGCCCAGGTAATACGGGGTCATTGCACAGAGTTGCTGTCATTCATCAGAACTCTCAGGCTGGGTTGGCACTACAAGAGAACATGAATTTGATGAGGTTTCTCCTTAGCAGAGTCAAAGGCTCAGTGTCCTTTGCTGTACTTGAATCCTCTTTAGTCAGGAAGGGAAATGCAGCTACAGGTTCTTGTCAATAGTGGGTGAGAGAGAACTCTGGGAAAGAAGATGAAAACAAAGAACCTGTATTATTTTTGTAGGTATAAGCAATATGCTAGTTCACACAAATATCGAGCAAGACTATACTTCATTTCAGACTGAGGTCTTTCAAGCACACATAATCTGGCTTCTATGAAAAACTGCATAGCTCCAGAACACATAATTAGTCATTAAATATAAAAAGATAGTGAATTATTGAAGTAAAATCACGGACTGTAGTTAACAAAATTACACTCTACTTACACATTATGCTGGCATTTATGTAACATAAAATTCTGTTTGTTTTTACTGCATTTTAAAAAGCTTGATGACAGGAGGCTGCTCATTGGTTTCCAAAAAAAAAAAAAAAAAAAAAAAGCAACAGTGAACCCCAAACTCTTCCCTACCATCCTCACCCCCCAAAACCCCAAAATAAAAATAATGAAAAAAAACCAAAACCAGAGGAAAAGTATATTGAAATGCCTGGTTTCAGTATGCACTCCACCAGTTAGGCTGCATGAACTGCCCACTTTGACCTTCATTGTGACTTAATCATAAAATGTGTGCAAAATGCCACGTGTTGTGCAGGAAAACTGTCTTTGGGTGTGCTTTGATTTTATTTTTTTTTTTTTTATGTGATGCTTTAGCAAATGTGGCTGTGAGGATCCATTTCTGTGCTCTGCCACTGGGCACAGTCACTTTTAGCCAGGTCAGAGGAAATGAACCTGACATTGGGCATCAGCTGCTTCAGGCCCAAATCTGCAGCTTGCACTAAGCTGCTGCAGGGATGACTTTTGAGCTCAGCTCCTGTGGCTGAGTGTCTGATGGTGTCTCAAGGTCCTTATTATAGACTGCTGAGAATTCTGAAATCCCTGGAGCAAGGTCTTTTGGGAGGTGTGAATGTAGGAAGGGTTTTCCCCAGCACCTGGAGCTCTATTGACACTTTGTACCAATACTCAGTGTCAGTCCAATGGTGTCATTTATTCCTGGGATCAGTGTCTCTGCATTTACTGATTGACCAGTTTGCTGTGAGTTTGAGTATTCTCCCTCTTGTAGCACTTACATGTAAATGTGACCCATAGTGGAAACCTGCCAGGAGTGAAAGTGAGGGTCTGTTTGGCATGTGCAGGTGGCTGCCGTGTGGGTTTGTGCATGAACAGAGCTCTGCTGACATGGGTGACAGTGCCATGAGCACAGTGTGTGTTACATCAGGTCAGACTGACCACTCAGCTGGGGTATGGAAACAGTTGTTGGTATTCACCCACTTCTCTGTAAAGAGATGGGTTTCCCTTTGCTTAACCACTTGAGGACAGTTGAAAATGAACTGCCTGACTCTGCTGTGAAGCAGAAGAGACTTGCATGATGTGAAGTGGCTCCTTTGTGGAGGAAGAAACCAGTTGCTGATGAGCAGCAAGCAGTTACCAAAATCTGGTTTTTTATGTCCCAAGGTAGCGCCTGAATGCTGCTGCAGTCGGTCATGTTTGATTTGATTGATTTTCCATTCCATTTTGAACACACACAAACTTACAGGAGCTGTCTGCTCCTCCTTCCCTGCCCCCTGTTGATTCTGGCACCTGCTCAAGATGTGAGCATGAAGAGCACCCTGGGTTGCTCAGGAACTTCAGACAAGAAGGCCAGACTAGATAAAGGGGAGATGCCTATCTGGACTTCAAGGAAACAACCTCAACTACCTTTTTAAGAGCATAATCTTAAACCATACAGCTTTTTATTCCGTGAACTTGTGATTAAAGTGTCCTAAGCCACAGTCTCTTGACAGATTTAAACTGGTCAGAGTTTGATATGTTTGAGATGATACTTGTAAATCTTCACAGAGTTGTTTCAGGAAATAAGATTTGGAACATAGACACCAATTTTTTATCTAAAACGGTGATAGATGAGAACAAATTGCATGTTAGTTAGGAGAAAATGTTACAACATAGAGGATATATTGATGATTAAACAGCAATTGAGCTTTCAAGAACGTGTCACAGGAAAATGTTACATGAATTCAATATTAAAAAAAAATTACTTGTTATCACTTGTACCTGCATCAGTCAGTCATGCAGTGTTGCATCAACTGCTTTGTCATGAGTGAAATACTGTGATTCCTGAGTTTATTGGCTATCCCACCTAGTACTTGTCACACTGCTTTATGGCACAGATATTTTAAAGGCTAGCAACTCCCCCATTTGCAGTGCTTGGGGATTAAGCTTAGCCCTTTATACAAGATTACTGGTCTTTGAAATTGAAAAAGCAGAAATCATCTCTTAAAGAGAGCAGAATGCTTAAGAAGACAGAAAAATCAGTATCAGGTTCTGCAAGTGCTGCTATCAGGTTGGTTTTTTCTTTGTATTTACATATTTCTTTTTTTCATTATCATGTGCTTTTGAAATGTTGCTGTGATAAGGTAGAAATGTTCTCTTGTTAGGTAGATTTTAGTCATCAAGTTTCAGAGCTTCAGATACAGTCATGTCTTGGCTACCCTTGCTGGAACTGTGCACTTCTTTAAAGTGCTTATTTTCATATATGCCAAGGATTAGATATAGAAGGTCTCTTACTGTAAGTTAGCGTTCTTCCAGAATTATGAATGTGTTAATGTCATCTGTGCTGTATTTTATTACTTCTTAAGCTGTCTTAACTTCGAAAAAGCAATTGGCTTCAGTGCTTAAGAAAATGTTTACATCGGAGCAATAGCTAATGAGGACTTCACAAGGCACTGATCTGTGCACTTAAGTTGTATTTTATGTTTCTGGCAGGTACTGATGATAAAAGATCTAAAATAAGTACTAGGAGCTGTCCCTTGTTGCAGAGAACATATTGGATTCCAGTCTGTGAAATTAAATTTCTATTCCAAGGAGAGGATGATTAATCAAGCATGGAGAGTTTATAGGAGCAGTGCCTGCCTTCCTACTGAAACCATCTCTGTCTCTTCCCTCTATAATCAGTAATGTAAATGTGGTTTGACCTCCTGTTCTGTGATGCTCTAGTAATTTTCTGACTAGGTGAGGAAGTACTTTTGTTCTTAGAAAGTTTCTTTTCTAGGAACTTTCTATGCACCAAGCATCATCATCTGAACTGCTGTTATCTTTTCAAACTCTGTGTTTGACTTTGTCATAAACCAAATGAAAATGCTACTGCTGGGTATGAGAACAGTAGAGCTGAATGGTCTGAAGTGGTGTCACTTGCACAGTTCTGCACCACATACAATTCATGGCCAGGGAAAGGAGAATAATTCTGTGCCACCAGAATTTGTGGTAAATAAGGAAGGTAAAAGCTTCTCTCAAAGTTTCTAAAGCAGGTCAGTAGATTGTAATGCAAATAAATACCTGCTTGCCCTCCTTGGTGTAAGTGCTGTTGGTATTGCCAGACCTAGCTCAAGCTTATGAACATTTTCAGATAGGAAGCAAAAAAGTGAATTCATACAAACTCATTTGTTTCTAAAGAATGAATACTTCCACCTTCAGAAGTATTTCCCAAACATAGAAGGCTCTTGATGCGGTGTCAAATTGTATCCAAGATACCAGCAGTTACAGGTGTGTCCTTGTCACTTACTCTTGTTGCTGCTCTAACATTTATCCTTTGTCTCCATTCCAGTTTCCCTTCCCTGTGTCATTGTTCAAGCCTGTGTATGATTTCTGGCTGTTTCCCTCTAGTAAGGTCTGGCAGGAAAGGACGCCGGCGGGTGTTTAGTCTGTCGGAGGCTGACAGTCACGGTGGACACTGGGTTTAGGCCTTCCAGCAGCAGCTGCAGCAGAAACTCCCGCAATACCCACTCAGGCAGGTTCCTCCATAAGCCTTCACCAGCCCATAACAATCAATAGATTGCTTTCCATGCTGACAGCAGTGGCAGTGAGGTAGGAAACGGAAGAAAGCACCGTAATACGTGTCTGCGTTTTGTTTTGGGAGGGCTGTAAAGCAATAACGAGCTGTTCCTGAAAGCCTCGTCTGCAGCTTCTGCCACGGCTCTGGGCACTCCTGCCAAAGGTGGAAACTGTGCTAGCCAGCCTCCAGCTTCAAAGCAGCCATGTCTTCATTTGCACAGGGCAGCCCTGGCTGTAGTGAAATTGAGCAAGCACAGGCTCCTGAATGGGCAGTAATGCAGGTCCTTGGCCTGCAGCAAGAAATCTGCTGATAGCACAGGTCAGATGGACAGGCATTCAGCATGAGACTGTCCCTGGACTCTGATGGCACAAGTTTAGTATTTCTGTGATCATCAGATTCTGGCAGGTGACGTTATGGCCTGTTTGCCCTCACCTGAGGAGGTGAGGAAGGGGAGCAGATAAAAAAATATGGAAATACACTCCAGATGACCTTTGTAATAGAATCTGTTTTAACTTGTATCTAATTCATTTCTTTTCTTTTGTTACTATCATGGCATGAAGATACTTTACTCTGCTAATATTACATAGACGTCCTTTTTCATCTTTATAGATTTAATTTGCAACTTTTTGCTTAATGTCTTGTAATTTGTATTTTTGTTATCCTTTCATAATATGTTGCCGTACAGCTCAGGACACTTCTCTGGGGGTGATATTCATTCTTTCCATTTTATGTTCTTTTCTAACTTGTCTCACAATAACCCTTCTTAACATAAGTTAATATAACAAGTTGAATGTTTTAGTTGGGATTTTTTTGCTGTAATGATAATCTTTGCAGCATTAAAGAAGTGCTGAAATCCATGTAAGGCTGTTGAAGGTTCTGCATCCAAAGAGAGCTAATAATACTCCAAAACTTGCTGGATTACACCTTGTTTTCAACAAGGGCAATAAGTTTGGAGGTATGGAAGGCTGTTTGTTAGAACTCATTGTTAAATCAGAACCATTTTAAGAAGCTGACTTCACACTCCCTGGTTTTGTTGCAGATCTGGCACATATTTTGTGCCAGAACACACTTGCTTAGATACATGAAGGCTGGGGAGAGAGAAGTAGAAATGCTGTTTTCTAGTATTAGGCGATAACCTTTTGATATTTAAGAGCAGAGCACATCTCAGTGGCTGGTAGTTTTATCCAGGGGAAAATTACAAACTTTTTTCTTTGTATCCAAAAGTCAAGCTGGAGCAAAGTGTTGGAGTCTAGGTTTTTTGAAAGCCAGTTAGTATTTTTATATGTAATACAAAGGGAAATTCCAGATAATAAGTAGAGAAATTAATCTGTAAAAATCCCAGGTACATGAAGCTCTTTAGAAGCAAAAGCTTGGTACTTGGTACCTTTTAAAGACAGACATTCTTGTGAGTTCCAGACCATGTTCAGAGCTCTCCCTCCTCCAGCCCTTTGTGTGTTGGGATTTGCTTTCTGGTCATTTTGGCAGTAGTGCCACCCTGGGTGACAGCAATTGGCCATTGTTCCCTGAAATTCAGTGCCAGAGTGATGGAAGTGAGGCTGGCAGTAACCAAGGACCTCCTAAGAGGAGACAGAGACTGGCTTCTAGCAGTGGGAAATAAAAGCTGGAGGAAAACAGAGGAGAGCTCTGATCTTGTGTTCTCTGCAAATGCTGCCACTGAAATACTGGCCAGTATTATTCGTCTTACAGTTTTTGATATTTTTATCTTTCTTCTTAATGTTCTTTGAGACTTCTGTGTAGGAAGTTTGGACTTGTTAACTCCAGATATTTTTTCTATGAAGACTTATTTCAAATGCTTCTTGTTTGTGGCATTGAGAAGGGAGTCACTTCAGCATTGCCTTTAGAACCTGCCTGGAAGGATTTGGGGACAATCCAGCATCACAAAGGAATGTGTCTGCCTTTCATTATTTCAGTAAATACAAATATTAAGAAAATACATTGATGCCCTATTGGGAGAGGGGAAGAAATGATTTAAGAAATGAAGTGCAGATTGGGAAGTTAAATAGAACTGTAATAGGAATGTGCTGTGTAGAACATTTTGAACAGAATGCCATTGATTGATGATAATACTTAACTTACCAGAATGCCTCAGGTTTCTGAGTCCTGAATTTGCGTGACTATTCATGCTAAAGTATAACTAAGATTAAAAAATTATCTTGGCAAAGAATGTTTGATAGCCTTTTAAGATTTTGTAGATTCAAAAAGCAGAAACTTACTGTTCTGTGCATACTTAAATGTTAGTGTTTAGCTTGGAATTCAGAGAAATGAGCCTGTGTTTCATTGTTTTAGCAGTTCATTTTCCATGTAATTCTTGCATCACCTTCTCTGTTATCAGTTGCTACATTCCCACTAAAGCTTCTTGACAGATAAAAAGAATCTGTAGGGTTATTTTGAATCTGTCCTTATAGTTCAGAAATAACCACTGATGTCTCTTTTATTTAAAAGTAGACTTTGTTACCATCTATAAATCTTGTTTTTACCAAAACAAGAGGCTTTAGCCACCAATTCAGCAGAAAGTACACATGAGTAGTTGTGAAGTGAGTATACACCATTGTTTGGGTTATCTTACCAGAAAGGCAAAAAAAGAAAAAGTCAATAATTTTCATGTTATCCACTGATACCCATTCCATTCTCTACTTTGTTTTTCTTTTTTATTTTTTCTATTTTTTTTCTTTGTCTTATGTTCATGCTTTTTGTTCTTTTCCAGGACTAATTGGAATCATATTGAAACGGAAATATTTTTAAGGTCACTGTGTATTAAAACCATAACTTAATTCTTAGCTTCTGTATTCACTACATTGCCTTGTAGGCTTTTCTGCAGATGCCTGTACACTTGAACACATGCTGTTTCTTACAAAATCTTTAAAACTGGTTTGTCTTGAAGCTGGATACCTGTTACTTTAATGGCATCTATTATTGTAGCCTGAAAAGAAAAAAACCTGACTTTTCTGGGCATATTTGGTCATCTAAGGCTGTTTCACCTCATCCCCTCCATTCCCTCTCCATCCTGAGCCAATGAACAGATTGTTTGACAGTTCACCAGGAGTTTTAGGGGGGAAAGGACAATACAAATAGCTATTAATGTGGGAAGGTGCAGCAGCGTATCAGTTTTCTGTAGCATTTCTGTTCATTCTCAGTTTTATCAGTGTTGGATGCTCCATGCTTAGGAGGACAAAACCCCCAAGGCTGTGTAAACCAGGCCTTTCAGTTGCAGTAAGGACATTTTCCTCCTTCCTCTTCTGCCATAATTGTGCTCTCTGTGCTTGAGGTGTCGCTTTAATGTGAATCTGGAGCATGAATTGAGAGAATGCCTTCCAAATTTTTGTAAGAAACAGGCCACCTTTTGGGAAAGCTGGCTGTAGAGTGGTTCTTCAGTTTTTCTTTTATGTCTGAAGATCTTCCTGATATGGGGTAGTGGTTCATTTTAGTTCATACTAAATACTGGAGAGGTTTCTTTCCCTCTACTTCCTCTCTCTAAGAACATTTCTAATATTGCTACATACTCTAATACTAAATGTATAAAATTGGTTCCTAATTTGGACAGGATCCTGCTGGCTTTTTAGGTTATGCCTTTATAATGGTTTGGTTTCTTTCTAATTACTAAAATGCGGATGTGTAAGCATAGTGCTTCACAGAACTGTATTTTCCACTTAGTTATTCTTGAACACTCAGGAATAGTGGTGTATTGTTAGGCTTAATGTGCATACTGACTCGAATATTAATTGTTCTTGGTGTTTTCTTTCCTCAGATGATGCTTCAGCTCCAGAGCAGCCTGTGATGGCCAGCTCCAGTCAGACGATGCTGACTGATGAAACTCTCTCAGCTGTTTCAAAGTCCAACAAAAATCCTGTAAAAACCAGTGACATAGAAACAGCCAACCTGTCTCCCAGCCTGATTCCTGCACAGCAGCCCACGATATCCTTGCTCACAGAGGACAGCACGGACACACTGAGCGTGGAGTCACTCACACTGGTGCCACCAGTGGATCCACACAGCATTCGGACATTCCCCTGCCTCCCTCAGGCCTCTCTGCAGTCCCAGGCTGAAGCTGACAAGGCGAAAGAGGTGGAGGAAGAGTGTTCTGACTAAAGTCACCACGCAGACTGTAATAAACAGTGAAGGAAGTGCAACCAAGTTGTGATTTGTTTTTTCCTCTGGGATACTTCTGGAGGCCTCGGGTCCGTGTGAAGGGACCAACTGGTGACAGAGAATGTCAGCAGCTTTTAGAGCCAACATCGGATCCTCAGCGTATCTGAACTGGAAGAGGCACACAAAACCCACACTTGGGAATCTGGACTGCTTCTTGCCTACCAGCTTCTGTTATACAACAACATGAACGTGTTTCAGAGGACCTGCTGCCTTTCTAATAGGAACTAATCAATTGTAAAAGGTCTACAGTATTACGGCAAAGTGAAGAGATTTTTGGACACCCAGAACCATGGCACTGCATTATTACGTCTCTGAAACGGGAGATGTGCCATTGACCAGAAAAAATGATATATTGTAGGACAGAGGTAAAACTTCCCTTTGAGTCAGGGTGTGTTTTTTCAGTTTGATGTTTGGTTTGGGTTTTTTTTTTTTTGTGGAGGAAGAATTTGGGGCTTTTATTTTGGATTTTTTTTTTTGGTTGGTTGTTTTTGTTTCTTAATCCTGATCTTGTTCATCTTTTGGAGGTCTGTACAATACCAGCAGGCTCAGCCACATTCAGTATTGTCTTTGTAGGACTCCAGAATTGAATATTATGTTTTCCATATGTAGTATTTATTTCAAGGTTTGGTTCAAAGTTAAAATACAATGCGTGTTCAAATTAACCTAAGGGATTTTTGAGACTACTTCAGTCTTTGCTTAGCTGCCTAGAGAGGAATGTAAAATATTTTAAAAGATTGCTATAGCTTGTTTGTTCACTTCTGACAGTCAAATTGCTACATATCTGAGGAATGGTGATATCCCTTCAACTGAAAGACAACTTCAAGAAGCAGACAGAAGCAGTTTTGAGAGATTTTTCAGATTTTTCAGTCATGTAGGAAGAAAGTCACCATATCTAACTGATAATTCCTTTGCAATCTGATCTCAAAAGGTATTGTGTAATTTTATTTTTTTTTCCTTGCTGGGGTAGTATTCCAGCATTGCTACATCAAAGTGGTTCTAAGTTAACATTACTTCCTAGGTCCTGACACCAAGTTGACAGAAAAGGGAAAGATGCTGACCAAAGTTTGAAATGTTCTTTGCTGATTTGATACATAGTGAACATGAAAGGAATTTAAGATTTTTCATCAATTTCCAAGTAAGTTAATTTAAATTAATAGTAAAATAAGCAGATTACTGGTCTGTTCATACCACTGAGTTGGCAGTTCCTCAGAGGAGGAGTGCTGTTTACTTGCTATTGATTTCAGTCAGCACTGCAATCTGTTTCCTCATGCTGTCTCTACTGGCACTGAGCTCTTACCAAATAGGTGGATCTGCAGAGTTTTTACCCACTTCCCAGTGCTTACTGTACCTCTTCCTGGCTGTCATAGGGAATACTTGAAGTGATTTTTCAGTGTTTATACATATATAGATATAAAGAGAGTGACTAATTGACAGGTACCACTTTTCTCACTTTCTGTCCTCTCCTCCACATAATAATTGAATCTTTGCCAACTGAGTATATGAGGTGTCTGCTACTGAAAAGCCAGTAACTTTTCCCCCTTCATTAACATTTTCATGCAGTTTTGATTTCTAATTTTCTGTGACTTCTACTTTCTCTCAAATTGAATTAACTGATACTCTGACCATTCCAGAGTGGCCCAAACTCTAAATGAGCTCAGAGTTAGGTGTCCTCAGCACTGCAGTGGATTTTGTGTGAAAATCTGGCATTACTGGAATAAGAGCCTACTTTTTGAGTTTTTTAGTCTGATGTTTAAGATGAATTTGCAGTCATGCAGTCACTGCTGCAGTTAATGTGCATGTACCTGAATGAGCTGAGACATCAGGAGCAATCTGGGCACAGGGACCACATGAATTTTTATTAGCTGAACTGATTGCAGTCTAGGCTTTCTCTAAAATGTTGCAGCATTACACTATAGTCTTGATAATATTCTGAAGATCACTATAAAAAATGCCTCACTTTATTTAAAAGCATTTTATATTAGTTATTAACCTTAAATTCTTGACCTAGATTACACAAAATATCACTGTGCAGGCTGAGTTCCCTTAAATAGAATCCATTTTAGACTGGAATACCTTGATCTGTATTTATCTCATTTCAATTCTAGCAAGATTAGAGTCATGCACAAGGAGTCTCTTCAAGGCATATGCATAATCTGACCCCTGAGCTGCACTGCACAAGAAATGGGGCAAAGGGAAAAGAGGTGACTTTGTGCTTTTCATTATTTTTGAGTGGCTTTTAAATCTCATGATCACTTGTCTAGGGAGAGCTTCACAGGAAATGACTGAGATAGATACTATTATTAGGGGGGAAAAAAAGAATAGATCTGCTGTTCATTTTCCCTAGCCCCCTCTGGGGGAAAAAGCTTTCTGAGATCCAACCTAAACCTGCCCCAACTCAGGTCCAGCCATTTCCTGATTAAGGAGTAATGTGTGAGTGATTCTAATTTCCACACTGACTGCAAGTGTCTTGGGGTGTTTACTTCAAGCAACCCAGGAATTCAGAAATTGCCCTGGAATTAAGGGTCATTTCACTAGCAGGAAAGAAACTTTATGCTTGAAGACATAGGTGAGCTGTCAAACAAACAGGTCAAACTGTGTGTAAGGATGAAGCCACTTCTGAGAGCAAACACTTCACTCACGTGGTGCTGTTGGTCTGGTGTAATCAGTCACCTCACTGCAGAATACCTCAGGGAGTAGCAGTCAGAAAACCCCCACCAAGCTGGACATTCTGCTCTTGTCTCCACTCACCAGCTGAAGGTAAACTTGCCTTTAAAAGAGCATTGCCCAGGCAGACAGCTGCTCTCTGGGAAAATAAATGGTTTAGTCCTGTAGTTGGATCAGAGATCTGCAGAGACATCAGCTGGGGACAGGGAGCTCGAGGCCTTTTGCCTCCAGGGTAATTAGTCTTCTTCTTTCAGACAGCCTCATGTAGCCATCAAAATATATGCAGAAAATTCTCTTAACTGCTACTGTCCTCCTTGAAAGAGTTTTTTGGTGTGTCCCTGGTTCAGCACCACTGCCCTACCCGGGAATATCACTCCCCTGGGCACTGCTCTTCTGGTATCTAGCAATCTTTGGAGAAGTTCTCTGTGCTTGCCTGCTGTGTTTCTCTTGACCTTTCCCAACATTTGCAGCATGAATTAGAAACAAAATAGAATGACTCTTCCCATCTCCCATTGGATTCTGGAAAGCAGAGGGTGATCCATGAAGGGCTTGCTAGGGTGGGATGTTTTTAGGGGTTGGGAGGGTTGTGCTTGGGGGTTTTCCTGCTGCTCAGGACTTGCGCAGCATCAAAGACATAGGAGATGCAGTTCTTGACTGAGTCTCAAACAGAGGGTTCTTTCATATGGAAGCATATTTTTATATTACATTTGTACAGAATTTTCCCTATTTTGATCTCCCAACATTTTTAGATTTGCACGTTGCTCAGATTTGATTTCTTTTGCAAGGTGTTACAATACACATATTTTGTGTTTGTTAGTGTATTATAAATGTAAAACTAAATTTTTGTTGTCTAATAAATGTGCACTGTGGTGGTATCTGGTTTATTGTTTTGCTAACTTGAATTCATTGGCTCTTAATATGAAAAGGAAAAACTTGTCATTGTTGGGACTGTCTTGTTAGCATAAATAAAGTGTGGAGTGCATTTATTTTAAAAGTAACTAAAAATGGCTTAAGCAGGTAATGACTAAGAGTACTTATAACAAAAGTTAAAGTCCAGACTAGTTCACAGAATTCTTTTAAGATCATAATCTGAAGATTCATGAGATGTTTATCTTGTTTCCCATTACTTTTGGTTATGGATACTCATACTGAAGTGAGTTTAAGACACAGAGTAATTGCAGTCTGATCACTTCAGTGTGTGTTAGAAGATATGAGGGTTAGTGTTTGGGTGAATTTAAGGACTATTTGTGGCAGAAGTATTTACAATAAATACAAAGATAATTTTTTTTAAAGATCAAGAATAGGTTCAAGTGCACAATGTCTAGGAGCTTTGTTTTGCCCAGGGACAGCACTGAATATACCCTGTCACAGCTTCAGTAAACCCTCTGCCAGTGTTACAGACTTTGGAAGGTAACTTGAGGCGTCTCCACTTGTGAACAGTGTTGATATTTTTGTTGCAAACTTTTTCCTTGATTTTTAGCTGCTTTGTAAGTTTGATTGTTTTCAATGCAAAGAGGAAGAAATGTATTTTTCTAGAAGAATGAATGTACCTGGGGTTTAAGCACTACAAAAAGCATTTAATTAACACGGACTGTCCTCCTATGAAATATGTTTCAGTGAAGTTGCCTGAAATGTAGTTCATTTGAGGAAAAAAAGTCCTGACCATGCACTACATTTACATGAAAAAAAGCCCAAACATGGTGTGAATTGAATTCTGAAATGTCTTTCTACAGGCAATAAGTATTAATTATTTAATGTAAGTTATGTTAGATATTTGGAGTAAATGTGGTATCTTATGTTAATTTAAAGAACAATGTAACTAAACATCTGGGAGGGGAGTGGAATTAGAAGATATTGGTGTATGTTTCTGAAATCCAGACTTCTGAGTCTGGATTTGGTAGCATTGATAATTTGTCGTGGCTATTGAAAACCTGGACAAGAACAAGGAACAGACCTTTCTTTGTAAATGGAACTTGGCAATAAAAACGGTGTTACTAAGAAAACTTCCTTCCCTTTCATGTTCTGTTGCTGCACTGATGCACAAGGACATCCAAAAGCAGTGAAAGGCAAAATTTGCAGAACCTTGCTTTTATTTAGAAGGATCTTGTGGATATGTGGCTGTTAGGCATTTTGATCTTTAAGCCAGGGTAATTTGCTCTGTGTGTGCAGGGAAGACACAGCAGGAGAGGGAGCAGAAACAAGCCTGGAAGGGCAATGGAAAGCAGATGAGACCAAGGATTAAGAGGGGCTGCAACATCTGAAATATCTGTGAGCAACTTGGAGAGTGCCTGTCAGGTGTGATTTCTCCCCCAAATACATGATTTCACCCTCTGCCTCTTTCTCTGGTGCACGTTGCCAGTTCAGTATGTGGATTAAATCCAACCCAGTTATTAGTTAGGTTCTTGTTAATTAGCCTCTATGTCTATAGGAATTCATCACAGTCAATATACGTTCCTTGGGAATTGTTATTTCTCAAAATAGTCACTGCTTGCTCCAGAAGCTTTCTTAGGAAGAAATTAGATTTCATTGTACCATCTAATAAGCAAGCCAGGTATCAGAGATAGGAGACAACACTGTGATTTACTCAAAGATGCAATATTAAATCATAGTGTGTTATGGCAAATGAGCTTAAATCTGCTCCTGGCAGCTGAACTTTCTAAATTTTGCCAGTAATACTGCTTTAAGGATGCCAATTTGTGGCCAGGAAGATCCCTTCCTTCACGTTTGAAACTGCTTTGTGGTTCTGTATCACGATGCTTCAGAGCTCTTGCAGACTTCTGTCTTGTCATTTTTCCTGTGGCTCTGTACTAAACCTTTCTAGACTGAGACACTTGAGTCAGATTGAGCCTCTTGAGGAGTGAGTTACTAATGATCAGAGAGGGAATGAAAGCACAGCCTCCAAACCTCTTCTCATGCTGACTGGGTTGAAAGTGAACTAGACAGAAATGCATTAGTCCTCTCTTTTCTCAGTCCCCAGAAACATCTCAGTGCAGCAACTTGAACAGTCCTATAGTGGGTAAATCCCCATCTTTATCAGCAAGATAATTCCAGCATAGTTACAAGAAGAAGAAAGTGAAACTCTGTCAATACATATGTCTTTGTCAAAGTAACTTTTGTCTAAATAAAGACACAGCATTTGGAGATAAACTCTTTGTTCTTTGACACTTAACCTTTGTTTCTCTATCAAGGAAGGAGTTCTTTTGGACTTTGTGGATGCTGCTGTTCAGGCAAAAGAAACTGCATTTCTACTCTGCCATGTTAGAGAACTGGGAATGAGAGATGGCTGTTTATATGAGTGCATTCCCTGAAAATTCTGTTCAATTTTAAACTCATACGTTTGATCTCTTGAATAAGGAGAAGTAGAGGGAGTTGCAGCACCTGGAGTTGCAAATGTCCAGTGGCAAAATTGGAAGAAAGGTTTCAGGCCAATGTTCATACACTGTTAAGGCAGTTGAGATGATGGGGAATATGTCAGTCTGGTTGGATGGTGCTCAATTGTGTGTCTGCTTTTAACTGAAGGATTTTACCATCAGCTTATTTGCAAATATGTCTAGGTATTAAAATTATTACTGATTTTGGAGGCCAGTTCTCTAAAATGGATTTTACAGGGTGAAGTTTTGGACTATTAAGTACCTTATTATTCAGACTTGAGATTTTTTTGTATTAAGTTGAAAGTTCTTGCCTGTCCTCAGACACTCAACTCACAAAGCTGGGAAATGTACTTGTTGAGTAGAAAATACTGATCTCAGCATTCCATTCTCACTGTCTTGTCCCCAGATGAAGGTTTTTATTTCACTTAGGCCACAGTTTTGTTTTGGGTTTTGTTTTTTGTTTGCCTGTTTGGATGGCTGATAAAGACAGATGAATTCTTGGGCTGTTTCTTAGCTCCACAACATTTTTCTCAGCTTTGGTATGGAATAAACATCGTGGCACCGGATGGGAAAACAAGCTGTTACTTTACTACAGCAACAAATTTTGTCTTTTGGTTAATTGAATGAAACATCTTTGTGTAAATTTGTCCTCATTCAGGGGTCATTGAAGCAGATTTAAGCAGCTGCTTGAAGCTGCATTGAGAAGGAAGATGGCCAGACTGGGTCACCACTACAGAGGTGCTCAGAGCTGAACTACCAGAGGTAGAAAAAGGAGTTTCTGAAGGAGGAGAGAGGCATATAACCATAATGTCTTAGGAAAAATTAATTTCTAGTCTGCAGAGAGAGGTGGGGTCTGCAAAGGAGGAAAGTAGTGTCACTCCTCCTAATAGCTAATCTGAGGGACAAGTGAAAAAAAACATTATTTTATAGTAGTTTATATGAAACCTTGACCTCTGCTCAGGATATCAATTGCTTAATTGATATTACGAAAAGCACATCACCTGCAAGAATATCAGATATAACTGTCCACTGCCACACCTGTGTGTGTCCTACTCTTTCCCCACCACATTATCCTATGCAAACCCCGTTGGTGATGTGCAAGGGGCGTAGCTTAATTCCAGAGTTCTTGGGAACAAGATATGAGCAGCTTTGCTTTGCTGCTTCTCCACTGTGCAGTTCACTTGAATTTGCTTATCACACTTTATCAGCTTCAAGGCTTTCCTGCGAAAGTGTTGTTGGTAACCACTGTCTGTTAGATAACTTGTAATTCTTACGTAGCTGCCAAAGTGCTTTGGAGGGAGATAGCCTGGCTCAGCTCACTAAATTTTGGTTAAAACAGGTATTGCAACCTCTTTGAGAGTTTCTGAACAGATCTTCAGATGTTTTTATGAGGGAGGGATACTTGTCAAATATATCAAACTACAGATCACTTTGAAAGACAGTCTTGGGGCTAAGCTCCTTCTGTTTTGTCAGAATCTGCCAAGAAAACCAGACCTGTTATGAGAAGTCAGAGGTGTCTTTTCTCTCGCTGTGCTTAGATGAGCTCACACTGCTCAGCATGTGTTGTGCTGGGATCAGGAGGCTTCACCTGTGCTTCAGCTTAACAGGACATTGGACAGGTCCTTCCTCTTCCTGAGTTCACCCGTTTTAAATAGATTAGTAGTGCACTTGGGAAGCCTCATTCGTGTTTGTAAAGTGCTTTAATGTTGATGTTAAGCATTAATCTTTTTATCACCTTGTCATAAAGAAATGTCATTAAAAGCATCACTCCAGTCTTAACTGCTTGCACCAATTAACAGTTCCTGCTGAATACTTGTAATTTTCAAGGCAAATAATTTTGGGGTTTTTGTTTGCAGCATATCTCTGAGTCATCTGAACAACCTCAGAATTATAAGAAAACATATCTTACTTGTAGCTTCTAGGAATGTTTGATTTAAGATATGGTCATAATTTGCCATTGTCCAAAATGATTAATTCGCAGGAATGGGTTTGTTTGAACAGAAGCCTGGTTTCTTTTAAATTTGGGGGGGGGAAAAAGGAAGGGAAATAAATCAGTATATTTAAAACCTTTTCAATCTTCCCTGCTTCATAGTAATGATAGCAAGGAAATGATTAATCTTCTTAGAAATCAAATGGCATGTGTGAGTCAGTCTTAGAATGTTGAAACTGTTACAGGCATCTGTTTATACATAGGCTAAAAGAAATGTGAAAGAGATTGCTAAGAAATGGAAGAAACTGTGAAGTTTGCCTCCAAATTAACCATAGCAGTATGATGTACAGACTACCTCTGCAAAAGTCTCAGGTTGCACAATTATTTGAAAAAAATAATTTTGCAAGAATGGCATCATTTAAGACATGACAGTAAAATGCCGAGTCACTTAAAAGGAACACGGGAACACTTTTTATCTGCTTCAGTAGCAGCCAGGTGTCTTATCTGAAACTGATGTGGAGAGGTTGGTGGAGCTGAGTGGACGTTCCCTTTTGCCATCTCTGTGTTGGGACATGACAAACTTAATCCTCCTTTGCTCTGTTAGAGTGAAGTGTTATGTGTTGGTAAGTCCTGAAGAAATCCTTAACTGCTTGAGAGTTCTCAGTTACAGCATTGAAAATCAGGTGTCTGTGAGCCTAAGAACATCCAACAAAGGTCAAATACAATAAAGAACTGTTCATCAGAACAACTGAACAATTACACCTGGTCAGTCTCCTGCACAGAGTATCTGTCAAAGACCATAGGAAGCTTGGTTTTGGTACAGTTTTTCCTGTGGAGCCTGTTTGTTAAATTTATCAGAAACTAGCTGAGAACAACTGGAGTGGGAATAGAAAGTCTGTATGCAGAAAGAAACAGAGAATTCCTTCTAAAGCTTTTTTAGATATCCCAAAATAAAGAACCAGAAGTGGCCAGCAGAGTGGGTCCTATAAGGCACTACAACAGTGACACCTAACCAAGACTCACTCATTAAATATTAAACATTACCTGAGCGAATGGAGAGAATGTATCTGAGGGAGTGTAGTCTGTTGATTTCTCAAGTATTTTCAAGAAAACAAATGCAGAATTCACTGCAAGCTGGTACTAGACTATTCCCTGTCTGTTGGCAGGATTCCTCAGCTCCCTGGTGGATGATGTACCATTCATTCTGGAAACTGAAATTTCTCAGTAGTCCTGTGACTAACCTTGTTAATGTGAAACACTGAATGATGTATTCTTTTTTGTTTACTCACTGACTCTGGGCTGGGTAACCAGAAGTCGATTCAAGGACTTCTCATTTCCCACCATGATAATGTCACAAATGTCCCTGCTCACACTGAACATGCAATAATGAACCAGATGGGAATTGAGTCCAGCCCTGTGACAGTGAGTTTAGTGTGTAGGGCAGGTGTGTGACTTGTGCAAGGCAGTGGCACTGTTTCTCCCTTCAAGATTAGGGGAGCTTATCACAGGCTGACGGCTCAGAGCTGCACATGGAGTCTGAATGACTCAAGAACTGAACACAAGGCAACTGCCTTCACTGATGACTGGTTTGTGTTCCCAGTGGCAAGAGAGATTATATGTAATATCTGATCTTAAAATACATCTTCTAGACAAGATCTTTTTCCTAGTATGCATGAGGAAGCTTTTCTATGTAATGTTAGTCCTCAGAATAATATGATGACTAACCAGCTGTTTTAAGAAAAGTAATAGGAGGAACCCAGAATGATCAACCAGTCTGGCTGAGAATCATCTGGAATATTGCCTCAGCTGTCAACAAGAATTGATAAATGGGCAGTTTTGAAGGGTTTGGTTACATGTGAACTATCTAAACCAACAAATTTTGGGGGACATTAAATGAAAAAACTGATTTCAAGCTGTTTGATCAGAGAAAATGCGAATGAACAAAATTATATTTCATATTATTTTAATGGGAATCTTTAATCCATAAGTACATTAAGAAATTTCCATGCAGGCCTTCCTCAGCCAGAATTACTAGAAATCTTGCAAGGAGTTATTTCTTCTGCCCAAGCAAGCCCAGACACAAGGTGTTTTTCAGAGCTCAGTAGGATGCACTTTTCCTCTGAAGCTGTTTCAGGGAAAGGCCACAGACAGATTTAGTGCTGACTGGGGATTTGTCAGTGTTAGCTCTTGTTATTCTGCTTTACCCATGGAGCTGTGATGTTTTGAATTGCTTCTAGATTAAGGAAACAATAGGAAAGAAAACCACAGTATTTCTCAACTCTCAGATACAAAGTTCTGCAAATGGGCAATTTTCAGACATTGCAGTGCAAATATTCCGCCTTTGTCGCCTCGGGCTTGAGTCCTGGGGCAGTTATAAATTTACTATTGTGATTTTTTTTGTTGGTTTTGCCTTGTTTTGCTCATTGTAAGAAAGAGGACCTAAAAATATAATCTATCCCACCTGAAAGCAGAAAGCTGTGACATACTTCCACATGGATGAGCTGGCCCTTGTAAAGACACTCCTGTGCACTGAGGTTTAGATCTGCAGCTGTATCCAGCTTCAGCCTGCCAGGACAAAGGAAACTTCCTCACTCCTTGGTGTGGATGAGCCAGTGCTTGTCCCACTGGAGGGTTCATTTTGGAGCAATTCCAAATCTGTGCACAGTAACATTTCCCTGTAAGATGTTTTATTTTTAGGTGGTAGATCCAGTACACTTCTGTATAGTGACCCCAGAGGATCTCTAGAAACCTGACAGGGAAACGGGAGCAGCTGCTCTTTGTTTGCTTTGCTTTCCTCCTCCATTCCAGGAGGCTTGGGAGGATGGATCCTCAGCTCAGTGTGCAATGTGAAATCCCATTCTTTATATTAAAACAGGCGGTGAAGAAAAAGAATAAAGTGAGAATCTGTAATTGAACCTGCTTGAGCCACGACCAGATCCTGGATGTGCAAGGCATAAAATCAGAAAGGGGCCCTCAATGACCTTTGCAGTTTTGGAACAAAGTAGGCAGCTTGTTGCTCCCTGCTGCTTCCAGAGTCAGTCTGGAACGCTCAGCAGTAGGAGGGTGACTGGGAGCTCTGCTCTCTGAACAACGTGCAGTGGGTGATTTGTAAAATGAAAGGACATCTCTCCCTGTGCAAGAGTTACCAGTGCTGAGCAGCACTGCAGCAGGGAAGAGGCATCCTGAATTGTGCTACCTTCCATGCCAGGGAACTCCTGATCTTTTCTCCCACCTCTTAGGCTTTGATTCTGCAGTGTCCAACCTTTTTTTATAGCCCCACTGATTCCAGGACCTAAGTATGTAAAAAAGGACTTTGCTGTCTCTTTTCCTTCACTGAGGATTTGTTGCCTGCCACAGAGCAACATACTGGGAGTGGTCCAGCCATACTGGAACTGCAGAACCACATTCCTGCTTCCATGGTTTTGTTACTGGCCTCCAACATAAGATCCAGGTGCAAGATTTTTGTGGGAACATTAACTTCAACGATTTTATTCATAAGGACTGTTAATTTGTGTTTATATTCGTGCACTTACTTGAATTGCACTTAATTTTTACCTCGGGGTTGTTTGGTGCTTGCAGGAAAATCTGCACAGCTGCTTCCAGTAAAAATACTGGGGGTTTTTTAAGAAGTAGATTAATTAGGATGAGCATCAGTACGTGTGTGCATTTGGACCCAGGAATATTCACTTTGTGTCTCTGCCTCCATGTTAATTCAACAAGAGATAAAGGAGAAAGCCAGGAGAGGAAGGGGAGCATTACCTGGTGCAGGTGTTGGGTACAGAACACCACTGGCCTGGTTCTGGTTCTGACTGCAGCATGGAGACCCTGCAGGACTGATCTGGGAGCCTTCTCTGCCTGCACAGCCACGCTGGAGTCTCTCTGGTTTCCCTTTTGCTGTTCCAGCTCCTCTAGGATGTGGTTAATTCTCCAATGTTGCAGTGTGGCTACAGGGCAATTACTGTTTGTGTGAAACTGGAGAGAAATGGGTGGTTAAGTCTGCCTCAGATGTAATTAAGTCTGAAATGTCTCAGTGGTCACATTAGAAACACTAATTTTAAGCTCTCTTATTGGTTTAGACCATAGCCATTTGTTATATAAAGAGGCAAAGGATTTTTTTTTTTCTTGTTTGGTCCGTCAAATGATTTTCTGTGGGAACATGAAAAAAACAGAGTTCTTCAAAGCATCAAGACAGTAATACCCACTACAGACTCCTTGGCATGCAAAAATAAATTAGTTAAGAAACCTCAAACCATTTTTTTGAATGGAAAAAATATCTAATCATCCTTTTTAATCCATTGGTGAAACAAGCCATGCCTGCAAGCTCGTCCTATGGGTGGCTATTTCACTATCTGTGGTCCAGAGATGGAATTTTAATGTCAAGTTAGTCATCCAAAAGCTTAAATTGCTTGCTCTCAGGACTATATCATTCAAATGCATTTTTCCATGCAGAAAATGGTCCAAGAAGTCATTTGCTCCTGCCTTTAAGTTTCTATGCCCCAGTTTATATTGATGCAATTCATTTTGGGTTGCAAGTGTTGCAGCCAGTTTTGATTAAATGAGATAGATTTGAAAATACAAGAACATAAAATATACTGGATGTGGGGGAATAGAAGGTAGAAGTAGCTAATACTAAATTGTTGATAGGAGTATTTTTGCTGTACTCAGTCCACTAGTGAGAACAAACAACAGAAACAAATTTAGGTTAAGTAGGTGAAACTGTGTCCAGAACTAAAATACCATCATTTTTTATGCATTCCTGGCCTTTGTTCATGGTGTTTATGTGCCAGAAGCTTGTGCTGATCCCTGGGGTTGTTTGTGGAAATGTTTAAGGATTCCTCAGTTTTGGAAGCAGTCCATGTTTGACTGCACGAGACCTACAGGTAATGAGGCTGTTTCTGAGAAACAGAAACAGAACTCCTTGCTTCCAGACAGGCGCAGCTAGAATGAAAAGTGAAACTACCACTGTTCCCTCAGGGATGTCAGCAAAGATGGAACAGAACAGCAGTTTGAAATGTTACCCGAGTTGGAACTGGCTCAACTTTGACACTGGTTATTTTATTCATCCACCTCTGGCTCCCTGCTAGTGCTCCAGGTAAGGACCCTGAGCACAGGAATCTGCAGGAGGTGAAAAGCCAGTCTGCTGACTGGGCTCTGACATGCCCACCACTGAAATAGGTGTGGCATTTCAAAGTTACCTCAGTTCAAGATTCTTAAACCCTTAAGAGAATGTATTAAAACACATACTCCTTTTTAAAGTGGTGTTTGAATTCCCTATGAACTAGACAGACACCTTTTATCTTAGCTGCCTTTGAATGGGTGGGTTGGGCTGATGCAAACTTTGGCTGATGCAATTTAGTAGTCTGATTTCTCCTGCCTCACAGCTTTTGCATAAATTACTTTCACTTTTATATGACTCCATATCCTGATGTAGTGATACCAAAATGTTCGTTTAACACATGTTTTAGAAGTAAGCCTAATTATCATAAACAGAACTGAGTTAATAATAGTCCATCTAAAAGAAAGACAGCCCTACAAAGGTGTCTCTTAAGCCCAGGTGTGTAATGGTACAAATACCTTAGAGATTCATCACTCAGGTGGTGCTGGCTTCTGTTTTTCCCTTCTCTCCTCTGTCAAAACAGAAGGCAGTGTTATCAAAAGAGTGAGGTGGCAAGTGAAATGGATGATAAATAAGTGGAAAGGTGTAAGGGGCACAATCAGTAACAGCAAAAGTCAGGAACTGTGTCTAGAAAGCTGGCCCTGGAGTTACTAATTTCCAGAGTGTTCTGCACACCTATGCCACTGCTTTTCCTGTAGTTCCCCTGTGGATCCCTCACACAGTTCCTCAAACTTCTGACAAGTCTGAGTGACAGGACAGGGTGTGGGGCTTCTTGCTTTGTTTTCCCCTCACCCTGTCTTCACAGGGTTAGCTTCCTGAATTTGGCACAGCAGAAGCAAGACTTCATGGAAGAAAGTTTAAGGAATGAGCGCTTTTAATTGGGAACTAGATTGATTGCAAGGAAAACTGTTATTTGGGGTTGTTTTTCTGGAGATTTTCCTAGAAGTGCCTGCCATCAGATGAGCATCAGACTGAATGAGCATTCACTCAGCTGATAAGTCAAGTTAAAGACATTTCTTCAATGTAACCTCCAGAAGCTAAGAGAAGAGCGTTTTTAGCTATTGAGAGAGTTTAGATGATGAATATTTAGATAACAAATGGATAACAAAAATCCTGCAGACAGATATATTAATACTCATTCAGAATTGTCCCCTTTTCCACCAGCACAAAGCTTATTTCGAAAACGAAACAGCAAAGCAAAGGAAGCCAAATAAAGTCTGAAGCCAGAAGAACAACTGTTGGAGCTTTTTGGAAAACAACCCTTTGGTATGTCTCACATTCCTGAGTTGTTCTCTGCAGCTTTCTCAGTCATCACCATCTTACTTTAGCTGCTTGATCTTCTGTGGTCTCAGTTCCACCTTCTGTTTAGCTAATGCACTTTGATGTAGTTTCACAGAAAGGATTTAATCCTAAAACCAAACAGTCCTTGGAGCACGTGGGCACTGTCACATGGATACAGAGCTGCTTGTGTTGTGCCCCTTGTCCAGGCTGGGACCTGCCTGGGTGGGACACGCTGCTGCAGCACCTGCACTGGCCTCTGATGGCTTGGGGCCTTAGGCCTGCCCCAGGAAACAGCTCTGAGTCATCAGGTGGGATGGGATGGAGAAGAATGGAGCTTTCATCTCTCTTTGGCTTTTTGAAGGTTTGTGGGTGTGAGTTGACAATGGTCTGGAGCAGGAAAGGGAGAGGACAGTGAGGGAACTGTGGACTTCAGGGCAAACAAGGGAGGAAGTAGAAGAGCAGGATGTGAAAAAGACAATGTCTTATTGAAATACACCAGCCAGGATGTGCAGATTAGTGTTGTATCCTCCTGTATGATTAGTGTGCCCAGAAAAGAGAGGAACAGGTATTTATGCATGCCCAGGACACTCTCTTTGAGCCAACTGTCACAGATTGTTTTCTACCCACTGAAGACAGGTCACAGCATTCTTGGGAGAGTAACATGCACAAGATGTACAGCTTTTATCACTGAAGGGAAAAGCTTAATAGCAGTGGGAATAGTTAAACCTATTAAATTCTCTTCTAGGAATAGAGTTCATTCAGCTTCTTACCCAAGAAAAGTTCATTTACGCTGTTTGCCCAGGCAGGCAGGAACCCCCTGAGTGCAGAGTTTCAGCTGACCCGTGTAACCAATTACATGCCTTTCTCTGACAGCACTTGTTCTTTATCAGCCCATTAAGCGTGGGCTTTCAGCCAGTGAAAACACTGGATATTTGGCAAAGCATTTATAATTAGTAAGTGTTGTGGCAGAATAATGGAATCTCAGGTCTCAGAAATGATCCAGTGTGTCTGTTTCCAGCCAATAATCCCATGGAGACAACAAAATGGAAAGTGAAGAATACCAGATTGAAGGAGGTAGTATGCAGTGTTTGGATTTACTGCAGAATACACAGACTCTTTCCAGAGTTTGATAGTGCCTGAAGATCTTGCAGAGAAGCATGTCCTCTGGCCTTCCTTTGTCTGTGTTTAACAGGCATTGCCAAGCCATCTTTGTTCCTTCCCAGTGCACAACGATTTTGTTTTGACAAGATGTGCACTTAGGGAACACATTTTCATAATCTTGAAATGGTTTGATATTGAGAACAGTCACATTGCTGGGAAGAGAGGCTGACAGAGGCTTGAAGTACACTTTCTGTAGGTGTGGCTGGGCAGATTTCTACTCAGTCTCACCATTTATGAAGTAGGAATCTCCATTTATTTTTGGCTGATTTAGGATGTTTGTAGCCAGCCATCGGCCACTTTCTGCTCTCAGGCAGGAGCATCAAGACATAGCCACTTTCTGTCAACCATGGTTTTGTTTCCCCTCTCTTGGCATGCATTTGACAAGCATGATTTGGCATCTTCCATGTCTTGCAGCCTGTTTCCTAAGAACTGGCTTCCAAGCTTTTGACATTTTCTGGCTACATGTCATCTTCCCATAGCAGAAATTCTTCTCTCCTCACATCAGTGTCCATTTGGTATTGAGAGCCAACCTGTATAACTCACATGAAAAGCTTTTCTGCTCTCAAACTGGAGAGTCTGAAGATAAAGCGTTCCAGTGGTTCAGTTTATTAATGCCAAGTGGGTTGGCAATGTTTGAGATTTTTTAATACCTCTTCTAGAAGGTTGCAAAGAACTGAGATGAGGACTTTGTGAACTTGTTTACTAGCAAATAGTGCTTCTGTGACTGTGATGAGGGAAATAATCTGCCTGAACTCTAACTGCAAGAAATAAAGTTCCAGAATACTTCATTTCTTCTTTCTTTGCCAGACATTTTTATTACAGAGTCACATGAGCTTTACTGCTGGCACAAGAGAGAGGTGGGGAGGAAGGGACAGGCACAGGACCACAGCATCCGCTCTGAAACTCACTTAAACTTCCATAAAATCTTACTCAAAGCTCTCAGCATGTGCCAGGAATGTGCTTTCTCTGAGCTGCAGTCTTCGCTGCTATTGCTCTCTGCTGCCTTCTTCTCTCTGTTGTAAAACCCTGTCATTCACTTTGCAGCTCCTTCATCTGTGTCTGGTTTAAAGGAAGCCCTTCAGAAGTATGATTTAGCCCTTGTCAGGACTTGGTATGTTCAGCACTACTGTGGGCTGTAGATTCCTTTTGGGTTTATCTATTGTACAAATACCTCCATAGAAAGGAGCAGGATTAGTTCTGTTCTTACTCTGAAGTGCTGAGTGATAGGTGCTGAGGAGACCTGTGAGATTTGCACTGAGGGATCAAAACTCCTTGAGAGCAGTCCTTAATGGCATGCTGACAGTTTAAAACGAGGGCTCAGAACATAGGAAACAGATTTCTTCTAAATGCCTAGAAGGGGGACTGAGAAAAGCAAAACATCTTATTTTTGAATCACTGTATGCAGCATCGGAGCCAGCAGAGTCTATATTCTTCTGCTCTTTTTGGTTTGTTGCCGCCTTTGGAGCATGAGGGATGGTCTGGGGAGGGAAGACACTGGCTCAGTAGACACAGGGTTTGTGGTCCAGGGGCTCAGTTCCAAGTGCAGAAATCATCTCCTCTCAAATGCTCATTTCTGCACTAACATTAGAGACACTGGGCTGTGCAGCTGCGTTCAGGCTTTTCCCTCTGCAGTGTGAGCAGAGTCACAGTGCCCTCAGACACTGAGCAGTGCCTCTGGGTGTGTTGGCCACCGAGTACAGGCCCAGGGCATGTGAAGTCTGCTCAGTCACAGAGCACCTCTGTGCCATGCTGCATGAGCACTGGAGTTGTCTGGCAGGTCATAACGAGTATTTTGCAAAACTAAACGCAAGACTGCAGTATGGGCACATCAGTAATGCATGTGATGCATTTGATTATGGATAATGCTATTGATTAGAGGCCAGGCTTTTACCACTGTGCCCATAAATGGCACTCAGTCCTCTTTTTGTTCCAAATGAGGTGAAGCTCTTCCCCTGGTGAGTACTTGGCCCAGTCCAGGTGTTAGAGCAACTTCCTACAGAGCAAACTCCTGCAGAGTTGTGATCTGCAGTGCTGCTTTGTTTCCAGGGCTTGGGGCAGACTGGCATTGGCACATGCAGTGTTGGACAGGAAGGAATTGCAGGATTTTTTTGCAGAGTAATTTCAGTACTGGCCTTTGGGCAGCCTCAGTACAACAAACCATATCCCTGGAAATTTGCCAGACTGACTTTGCTGCAGCTGAACTGATCTCAGCGTTGGAGGCTTTTATGTCCAACTCTCTTTTCTCCCTCAGCACCAAGCAAGGCTGCTTCTATGCAAAAGTTTGTTCCCAAAACCAAGGGGAAGTTTGTTTTTTCCAAGTGTTTTCTGCCTTACTCACTGATTAATTTAAGGTGAACCTTTGTGCTACCACTGAAGTGTCTTACAGCAGCTTTGGGATGGAAACCATGTGAGCTTTTTTGCAGCTCCTCAGAGGTGTGACAGCATTCTAGTAAATGCCTCAGGTTGTGTTAGACCCTGAGATAAGGCAGATCAGTGGCGTCAGATAACATCTCATGAGACTGTTTCGCTTTCGGGTTCTTGGATTTATTGCTTTTCCCCGATGCAGTGAATGCATCAGGGAAATTGAGATATAACGTTTATTCTCCAGTTTTGAAACAGAAGTAGTAATCTTAAATTTGTCAGTTTAGTTTAAATAAATAAAAACTTGCTTTCATGAAGATGGACCTCTTTTGAGTTCAGCGTGCACACTGTTAATTTTTTTTTTCTTTTAAAGTTTGGAAATATCTACAGTGACATTTTCCAACAGGCTCAGGATTTAAACAAACTTTTGTAGCCTTTTATTTCCCAATAGGAAACTTCTGAATAAACCTTGCTTTGTCCGAGGCCCATCTCCCAGTCTTCCTTTTCCCTGCTGAAAGGTATTCAAGCCTCATTCCATCTCCTTGAGGGAGTGGGTGGAAATCCTGATGTCTTCATAGTCATGGGAGAAGGCAGATGGACAGCACAGAGACAGAAGCAGCAGATAACCCTTGGCATAAACAATGACACACAAATTACCTGATAGGATGTGGGGCAAAGGCTTGTTTGGATAGGGACAACCTTGTGGAAAATGGTTGATGTAGAATGGATCACAGGAGATCGAGTGCTCCAGAGAAATAAATCCACTGGTGCCTGATTATAAACACTCTCTTCCTGCTGCACTACCAATAATTCAGAACTCTGTTACAATCCCACCCTTAGAACCAGATCCAAAGCCAGCATGGTGTCTGGAGAGCATTTAAGTCTGGCAATAAACCCAAAAGTGATCTCTGGAGTTAAGAGAATCTTCAGAGCCCAGAAATTGCTCAGCAGAATCACACATTTGTAAGCGCAGTTTTGAATTTAGGAGCCCAAAATTTGCCATAATCTTGTTTCATAAATCTATATTTCTTACCCAGCTTGCTGGGAGGAGGGTGTTCTTTCATAAATGTCTTATGAAAATGAAAACCTCATCCTATGAAAGAAAAACAGACATAAATTATGTAAGAGTTGATTTATCAAGTATAAGCCAGGAAAGAGCTTATATATGTGAATTATATACTGAGATGAAGTCAGATAATATTACTACCCATCTCCATGCTTTTTTCCTTCTCAGACTGAACATCTTTTGGAACAAGATTAAAGAAATATTTGTATAACATGTAACTGAAGGACAGCAGGGAATTAGCTGCAGGACTTAATCTTATACTGTAATGGACTGTGGACAGCAAGCAGGAATGGTAATTGTGAATTTCCTGTGTATTCAGGTGTTTTTTCCTCTCCATGAATTTTTGTTACCCTTGGTAAAGTGAGGAACTACAAAATGAGGCAGTCTTTTAAAACTGTATGATTCTTCTGACAGTGATGCATTGGTATTTACGTGGGAACTATTTTACCAGAAGTACAGATGATGGGGAGGGAGGGATACATGCTGCATTATTCCCTCACAGAAAAGAAAAAATCAATCCATTCTCATAAATAATATACAAAATTCTGAGGAAGATCTAAATTGAGTACACTTAAGATGTCACCAGGTTCTAAGCCTCACTGGCCAAAGGGCTGGCTGGGGAAGAGCTTTATTCAGTTCAATTAGCAAAATCTGGGTGGACCTGATCACCCTCACTGTCCATCACAGCACTGGAGAGAGGACAGCTCTTTTCCCTGGATAATCGGTGCATTGCTGCAGGAAAACATTTGCAGGGGGCAGAGGGGCTGCTCCTACCTCCAGGAGATGAAGCAGCACAGCCAGGGGCAGGGACTCCAGTGGGAGATTTTCTGCCTTCAGCTGAAACAATGCCAGATTTGTGTAAATGCAGGAATTGCCTGATTTAATCCAAGAGTTGATGTTGTCATTTACTTAACCCTAAAAGAAGTTTCATGTGCCAGGAGCTGTAGTGTTCAAATTAAAAGTGGTATCAGGTCTTGTTTACTGGGGTTTGGAGTTTTTACCTTGCAAATCCAATGTTAATTTCCCTATTTTATATCTGCCTTTCTACTTTTCCTCTGTATTTGCAGAGCAAGATAACTGAGCTACAGGTTTTTATTAAAAGGCTGTACTCAATGACTATATTTAATTGTTTTCTGGACAACTGGCTAATTAAAGACTTGAGTACATTCAGATGGCAAAATGCTGACATTTTGATTCTCTTGGATTTCAGTGTCCTTATGAGAAATTTCACTGATTGCTCCATAGCCTTGTTTCTGGTGCTTGCTTTTAGCTTGCCTTCTAATGCTGTAAAAACCTAGGGGTTTAAATCCAGCAAATATAGAAGGAGTCAGTACATCACAGGCTTTCCATCACTTGTAGTTTAATGTTTCCAGTGATTCTATGACTAATGGCCTGTGATGGGAAACTGGGAGCAGGTGGATTCCCTGTGGGTCTGTGAGTTCAGGTGTTCCTGAGCCTCCTCTGAGCACCATCCTGTTTGATGGTCTTTCATGATTGCTGAACTGTTTGTTGCTATTGGTGCTGGTCCCTGAATGGTTAATCTGTTGTTTGTAAGCAGAAGTTGTAACACAGCCAAAGTCATTAACATTTCAGGGCTAATTAAGAAAGAGATGGGGCCCTCTGCCTTTTGGATGATGAGTGCAGTGGGAGAGCAGCTCAGCCATTAAGAGCAGACCTTACACAACTGCATCTTTCTGTGACTTTGTCTTTCTGAGCTCCTCCTCGGGTCTTGTATAAATTCCTACACAGATGGACTTTTAACTCCCTTCCCATCAGTATGTGGTGGCCAAGCCTCCACCTCCTTTTCTTTTGCCTGCTCACAGGGCAGGGAGCAGCACATCCTGTGGCTGGTCAAAAGCTAAATAGCTGCTGGCTCTTGCCTCCCAAGCAGAAGATGAGTCGTCCCAGACATCCCAGACAAATCTAAGTGGAGCTGTTTGTACTTTTTCCTCTGAGATTAGATGAGAGAGAAAACGAAAGTAGTTTCCCCTCTCCTTTCAACTGTGCATATTCAGAGGGCTGGAGAGAGTGGGTAACTCTGGTGTTTTAAGGTCTGTAGCAAACTGGATTAGAATCAACCAATCCATTAAAGCCTTCATGGCAGGAATAGGAGGCAGAAGAGCCACATTAACATGAACTATATTTTCTCGAAAAATCAAGACAAAAAACCAGTGTGCTTTGAGAGAATTCTGTGTGCATCAGCAGCTGTTGAATTTAAAGCAAGGGAGCTGTTCCACTGAAATTTCCTGGCTGTCCCATGGAACCACAATTCTGCCTCTACTGTATTTCTACTGCAGCTGTTTTTCTCTCCTAGGCATTCTTTGTAAAGTAAGCTAACACTTCCCTCGTCGGTCCCCTCCCAAAAAACCCAAAAGCAAATAAATCCTCCATCATTTTCTAGAAGCAAGTATGCTGCAGGTGGTTTAAATACTAAGTGTGCTTCTGTTTAGAAATTAAAGCCTTTTCCTTATCTCTGGGCTGACAGATCTTTAATTAATGGACATTTTTTCCTAGAATAGAAAGTTTTAAAAACTATTCAAAAAGACTTTGGCAAATATTTCTCTTGTCAGGCAGTAACTGAATAAAGTCTCAAGATGCTTGATGCTGCCCCTCCCTTTTCTTCTGAGGGTTTGTATGCATTGCTTTTTGCCTATAAATAACACAGAGATATCTGAAAATGGAAACCTTTTTTGAAAGGAGATATTGTCATCCGGCTGCTCCCCAGTAAGGCCCTGTTGGCTCTAAGTCAGTGCTGAGCTTCCCTAAGAAAAAATCTAATGTTAGTTTAGGCAAAAAACCAAACCAACAAAGCAACAACAACAACAAAAAAAACCCCACAACATTCAAAACCTCACAGTATTGTGTTTGCTGTTTAAAGGGAAAGGATCAGAGAATTGTTTATTTTCCTGTATAAGCACGCATGGATGAACTTTAATGCTGCAGCCAAAAACACTTCTCAATCCCTTTGATTCCCTGTAAAGCTGAGGATGGTCCTTTCTGGCAGGTACCTGAGAGCCAAGCACCAGCAGCCAGAGCACAAAGCCCAGCGCCAGGGTTTTGTCTGTGCAGGGAGCTCCAAGTGCTGGGACTAAGAACTCTGTGCATCTGCAGAGCCTCGGCCTTGGCTCAGAGCTTCAGCTCTTCCACCAGCACATGAAGGAGGAAGCCAGCAGGCCAGAGGCTTTTGTGATGTTTACGTGGAGATGTCTGTCATGCCATTGTAACCGTGCCCAAAAATAACACAGCACAAAACTCGTGTGCCTGTGTGCAAACCACAGAACATCAATGAGTGTGTGTTGATGTCATGGTTGAAAACATAGCTGGTCAGCTCACTGCCACTAGTTATTTTTACTTGCCCATGCCTAGGAATTGAAATTGTGCAACAGTCTGTTCTGGCAGCTAGGCATCCAAAAAACTGCCTACATCCCACATCTTGTCCTGTTGATTCCTTAGTTGCATCCATGCTATTTTTCTAAAACAGCCTGATCTGGTTAGTATTACTTCATCACATATTAGGATGTGATATTAGGTTCATAAAAATGGTGTTTTTAAAGACTCTTGGGTTCAGTAACTCCAAATTAGACTGAAATGGTCATAATAACTTCATGTCAATGGCCTCCTTACACCTTAAAATGTTAAAAGATGAAGTATCAAAGTTAATTACATCTTTATCAGATGGGTTTTTTCCTCTTCTATGACTAGATATAATTCAATGGTATTAGCACTCAGCCGTAGTTTATATGTAAGTTATTGAATTTGACACCTTCTCTCCTCAGTACATAGAAACTTATCTTGGATTTTCAGTTAAATATTACCATAGATATTCAAAGCTGTTTTTTCTGTTGTTATTTTGAAAAATGTGCAAGGAGCAAATAGCACAAACCTACTCTCCATTTTAGACAGGATTCCAGCCTGAAAATAACTTTGTTTGTCCTTTGGATGTAGCCAAAATTTCCTCGTAAATTTAGGTAATTGTTTCTGTGCTTCTGTGGAAACAAAAGGAAACAAACTTGCAATTAAAGAGAAACTTTAAGTTGATAGTTAGGCTTTTATCAGTTTTGAGCATAGTCAAACAGCAGTCCTTGTTAGAACTTTAATCCCTTGCTCTCTGCCCCGTATTAAACTTCAGAAATCTGAAGCACGAATAACATGAAGCATGCACATGAAAATCAGGCCAATACATCCATATGATGATTTATGGCCCAGTACTGTCAAAACCTTAATGAGCTCTGTAAAGCTAGTTTCCAGATGCCCCCTCTATAGCTGTCCAGGGCTCTGTGAGCTGCTGCCTCCTTTCTCCCAGCTGGATCAGCTTGGATCAGCTTTGGACTGTACCAAAGCCACTCATACTTTGCTTATGTCTTGAATACAGCAGGAAAATGTATCCCAGGTGCTCTTACAGTGTATTATCCCAAGGCACTTCTGGTTTGCAGCAGGAGCAGGGAAGAAGATTCAGAAGTCAGATGACCTGGAAGAAGGAAATAATAGACTGTGAGGAGAAGTGTGTGGAGAAAATAGGCTCATCCTCATACCCAGAAGGTAAACCCATTTTAGGAGATGCCTTGGGCTGTCCCTTGGCGAGACATAAAAATACAGGGGTTTTCATTATTTCAAAATTGAATCATTGCTGCTGCTTCCTCTTTTCTGGTTAATATCACCAGAATTTCCTAGGAAATGTTTCACAAGGAAGGACTATCTGGTTTCTGTTTCTGCTCATTGTTTTCCTTCAATGAAATGAGCTGTTAATGAATTGCTCAACTGAAGCATTTGGAACCACAGAAGTAATATCTGATTCATCAGAAGGTGAAATTTGCTTTTCTTAATTGCTGTTATGCAATAAAGTGTGACTGTTAAAGTCTTTGTAACCAAATCCCACTCCCTGATAAGCAAATATGGGAAGGCCAGGGAATTGTTGGAAGTTTAGACTTTCTTTTCCTGGAATGATAAAGAAATAGATTTCTTGTTAAAGCTGGTACAGCTCAGTGTTTTGTAATGATTCATGAGACTGTAAGGACAGTGCTGAGACAAAACCACAGCATGGGTTGGGTTGGAAGGGACCACAGTGGCCCTCTGGTCCCTGCTCAGGCAGGGTCATTCCAGAGCCTGGCACAGGGCTGTGTCCACACTGCTCTGGAGTATCCCCACCGAGGGAGACTCCACGGCCTCTCTGGACACTCAGGGCTCACAGGGAAGAAGTTCTCCCTCGTGTTCAGCTGAAGTGCCTGGCCATCAGTTCCTGGTGCCGTCGCTGGCCCAGGGAGCAGAGCGCTGACAGACACGGCTGTGTCCCCTCTCAGCCACCTCCTGGGGACAGCCCCAGCTCCCTCAGCCTTTCCTCACCAGAGACATGAGCCCTGATCCTCTTGTCCCCTCTCCTCCAGGAGCTCCGTGTCCCTTCTGTGCTGAGGAGGCCGAGCTGGAGGCAGCTGTGCCCCAGGGCTGAGCAGAGGGCAGGGTCACCTCCCTGGCTGCTGCCACTGCCCTTCCCAAGGCACACAGCATCCTAAGGCTGAGCTCAGTGTAAGCCTTGTGACCAGGGGAGAAGAGTTCATGTTCTTCACAAAACGAATGAATTGCTCCGAGTATGTCACAGATCCTCCTGGCTCTGATAACCCTCCGTGTTTGCTCTGGGGTGATCTTCCTCCCACTGTGTGAGCATTCCTTGGGCTCCCACAGCCCTTGAGTGGCCACACAAGTGCTCATCAGCTGTAATTGCACTTCCAGAGAAAAGAAAGAATGAATTTTGAGGCAGGGACCAATTTTCTTCTGGGTTTGGTTGGTTGTTTTCTTTTTTCCCTGCTTATTTTGGATATCGGAAATAAGCCAGCAGAAATCACAGAGAATAATGCAAAGGATGTTTCTTAAATTGTTTTTAGGTGAGAAGCTGTGCCAGAAAGACTGCTGGAGAGTAGGACATATCACATCAGTCTACATGAGTAGGAGATATGCATACGTGCACATTTCCCTCTTTTCAACAAAGTGTTTTAGCAAAAGCAACGATCAGGAGAAAACATGTAAAGTTACTGAGAAATTATTTTACTGTCATCAAGGATGGTTTTACTCTCTTTAACCTTTTTTCCTCAGTAGATTAATTGAAAAAGAGTTAACCTACTTCTAAACATTCTCTTGAGTAGAAACTGGTGGCTATAAACTACTAAGCAAAGTCAGTGGGCAACCTGTTGTAGGCTGTATCTTCTAAATTTGATATTCCATATCGTGTTGAATTGTTTATCAGGAAGGAGCCTTGAACCTGGTCAAGCTGCTTCTGTTGAAGTCCGCAGAAAATTTCCCACCTCGTTCAACTTTCAGTTATGCTGAACACTGTTAAGTGTCTGAAGGAAGTCCTTCAGTGAATTCCACTGGAGTTACTTCCCCTAAGTGGCAGCTCCGGTATCTTGATCCAGGAATAGTGTGAACTGTGCCATTCACACTAAGCTGAGATAACTGGGGAGTTCTCTCTGCCGGCCCTGGGCCTTCCCCACCCAGCTCAGAGCCCGTGCTGTGTCCAGCACCCTGCTCGGGAGCTTAGTGCTGCTCCTCCACCACCCAGCAGATCCTCAGCCTGTTCTCCCTTGTGCTACAACTGATCCATTAACTCGCCCCAAACCACCCAGCCCGCAGCCATACTCCGCATTGAGAGTCCTGTGCGAAGTGATTCACTCGAAACCAGGAGGGTGATCAGATAATTCCGAAGGGCCATTGTGCCATTGTTAATGGAGTGCTGATGGTGCAGCACTTCAGTCACGGAGTGTTCTAAGGAGACCAATAGATGCTGCATCCTCGGCTCTCCTGCAGCCACACAGCAGCTGTAAGGGATCCAAGTGACCTACTTTCGTTGCAGAGGTGTTTCCCTGATAAAGGAATTAGCAGATGGATGAAATTCCCCTGGAAACCAGTAAAGTGTGTTATCCAAACATTCATGGATATCTCTAAGATTCTCTAGGCACATTGTTTTTTTTTGGGTTCTCAGCCTTGACCCGTAAGAATTTTAACTTAAGTTCATTCTAAAAGTAATTGCACTCTTTGGCTCTCTAAGCTTAAGCTGAGAGTTTTCTGAGAAGCTTGATAGAAACTTTGGCACCACCATACATAAAATCAGGCTATAAAACACTTTATGGTGTGATATGGGTGTATGCTAACACACACATGCATCTGCTCTGCTGGAGTTGTGTCTGTAGGCATTACCATTCTGTTAAAATATTCCCAGATCAGGCTGCTTACGGGTGCTTTCTTTTGCAATTAGCAGGGTTATGTCATATTTACTCTGGTGAGTTGCAGAGCAGGATACGTTCCCAGGCTGCCTGCCACGAGTGCTGCAGAACAGAATGGAGAAACAAACTGGGTGTGATGCAGATCTTAGGGTCCAAAGCTAAAATTCTGCCCCAAGTCAAATCAGGGAGACAAAAAGGCTGTGGGGCAGAGTAAAAAAAAAAAAAAAAAGGGGTGAGGGGGAGGAATCGTCATAAGACAGACAAACTGTTGCTTAAAATGAGTGTGTGGAACCACCCCCAGAATGCAGGGTGCTCAGAAATATCACAATGAAAGTAGCAGATTATTCATAGTTACCAAAACAAGTCGAAGACTTTAATGACTATTAACTGAATCATACAAAAATATTTGGGATCTGTCACTGCTGGAAGCATTTGTATGGCAGTTGTCAGGGAAATCAAAGCAGTCCATGGTGAACTGGTTCCTTGTCTCTGGTGAGAGAGAACTATGCAGAGCGAGTCTGGAGGTGTACAACACCCTCAGTACTTTCCCTTAGATCCACCTTTACTGACTTTCTCAGAGTAACTTTTTCTCAGGCAAACTCTCTTCATTTTTAGCATCTTTCTTCCTTACAGTTCATCATATCACTGAAAAGAGTCCTCATCCTCTGGGAAAAAGAAATTTCACTGTAATTCAGACATCTTCATGGCACAGTGTATAACAGATTGAGAGGTGTCATGTCCGACCACCCCAAGAGACTTCAGCCTGTGTGTTTTGTGTAACATTTGCACTAAAAGTGGTGTAAGACCCGAGTCACCAGGGGTTTTGTCTCCTGAGTGCCTGCTGGATGCTGCCATCCTGTTAAATCCTGTTGCCTTTATCTGTTTAATTCTGCCTTCATCCACTTCACGACAGAGGTCACACAACACAGTGCCAAAAAGAGTTGTGGTCTATGAAAGAAACAAAAGGGATTTTTATGCCTTTATCTTCACATTGAGGAAACTAATACTCAAATTGTTTAGGAACCTTTGGAAAGCACAGAACCCTGGCTGGCTTTCCTGCAGGAAGCATATTTCTCTTCCCAGTGCTGCAACAGGAGACACATTTTGTGTCCACTTTGCCCACTGCTTGCTCATGGCATCAGAGAGCATCTCCTCAGCCAAGCATTAGTAAGATGGCCACATTTCTGTTAAAACTCTTGTAGGTTTTTAAGAAGAGTTTGAAGAGTTATATCTCAGTGACAAGTGGTTTATTGTGCTATGTGTAGGATGAGCCATGATGTCTGTGTGTTGGCATCTAAAGTTGCTGATGGCCAGTGACTGAGCCTTCTGCCTCCAGAAACAAGGGATATGTGACATCTTAGCTGAGAAATTAAACTGGGTAGTAGAAGGGAAATCCTGGAAACAGTGTGCAGAAGCTCTGACCAAAAAAGCTGAACCAAGGACAAATCTGGGGCTGTAATCATGTTTTCTACTGATTTGTACAGTAAAGATTTCTGAAGAACAGAGCTCTGATGATTTATTCAATTACTGACTGGCCTGCAGTGTCTTTGGTTTGCAGTGTAAGTTGGGATGCAGTGAGAGTTAATCCCTCCCTGCTGCCCTCCCTGCAGTAGAAAGAAGCCAGGAATTGTCAGTCGTGTTGAGACACTGTGGAGCACAGGTTAAAAGCAGATCACACAGCAAGTCCTGTGGTTCTTGTGCTGCTTCTCTCAAAATGGAGCTGCAGAGCCAGCTCAGAGCAAAAGCCAACTTCATCTGAAGAAAGCAGCTGTGTGAGAGCTGCAGGCCTCCTCCTGTTGTGTGATGAGGCCAGCACTGACTCAGCCTGTCCCCTAGGAGTTGGGAATGTTTGCAAGAAGAAGTGTGAGGAGGCAGTGCTTAGCCTAGCTGCTCCCATCTGGGAACCTCATCCAAACACAAATGTTGGAGCTATATTGGTTTTCCAGGCCAGCAAGTTAGATTTATCTCTGCTCTGATCTGCTTCACTTTACTGGAGTCATTCAAGGACAAGTCTGACAGCAGCATACCTGGGAGAGCTGAACATCAGGTTGATGAGGAAATACAGAGATGTGGGAAGAAGAAGGGAAGGTTGGCATGAAGCCTTTTTCCTTCACATTGTGAGGATGAAAATGACCCCTTCTCCAAACACAGTGAATCAAGGGTTCCAGGATTACTGAGGCTTCACTTCCTCCATACTTGACAAGTTAAGAGTTGTCATATTGAGGTGTAACATATAACACTATGAATCATTTTTCTTCATCTTACTATTATTGTGCTCTTATGGATCTCGCACACTAACAACATTCTCTCTGCTTTTCTCAAGGCTTTGACCCGTATTGGCACCTCTTAGGAGCAAGGAGAGCACTGGCCTCGACTGCCAGTCACAATTCCTGCCCGAGTGCAGTGTCTGGGCAGGGCACAGGATGGTCCTGCCTTCCCCCTGCTTTGGCTGCAGTCTTCAAGGAATGGTTACTTGGTGGCAGATGCAGAAAAGACCAAAAACCCCCTTCTCCTATTTCAAATTAAAAATCTGGCTCTATGTTTTATTTTTTTTAATGAATCCAAGCCCAACAAATGAAGAATTCTAACCAAGAGGCTGATTATACTCAGTGACCACAAATAACAGTAGGAAAAATGCACTAGTGGTCCTTGTGATACTCAGTCCCAAAAGACTGTGGCCTCTTCCTTATTTTTAACAAGCATCTTTCTGTGCTCCAAACCTCATCCACAGGAATGAAAACAGCATCAGCTTAAATTCAGGTGGTTGTGAGCATGAATGACTTGGTCTAAAATTAAAAAAAGTTGTTTCAATTTCAAAGCATGTGTTACCAGTTGGCGAAAGAAATCTCTCTGGCAGGGGAGAGAGGAGGCACAGATCTCCTGTCATGTGAATGAAACAGCTTGATGTTCTGATGATAGAGCTTCCCAGCTCTTTTAGGATTTTTCTCTTGTGTGAGAAGGGACTTTAAAGCAGCTATGTTTAGCAAGGATATGTTATGTCATGAGCAGGGAGAAGAATTCAGTGTTTGTCCAGGCATAACAATGGCTTGGCATGGGCTCAGTTCTGCTCAGCAGCTTCTTGTCTGGGGCCAGCCTATAAACTCAGGAGCAAAATATCTAATCAGCTGGTCCAACTGCTGTAGGGTGGTTTCTTTTTTAAAACTGCCCTCATGTTAGAGCATGTGATTTGTCTTCTAACGAAATAACATCCCCACCCTTAATTTGTGATTTGAGGACACAGAGACTATGATGATCCTTTTATAAATAACATTCATAAAATCATTTACATGTGTCATAACTGTGCTGGAGGTTGCCAAGGCTTTGCCCTTCACTGGAGAGAAAAGGCATGAGATAGGATTAGTGTGTGTGTGGGTGTCTTGTCACACCGTAAGAGTGTTGATTTGTGGTACATTTTTTGCATCCCAGCCACCTGAACAGCTGCTGGAACAGCTACAAAGATCCATCAGATGAGTTCATGCACAGCAGTTTCAAGGGCTGTCTGTGCTGCACTCTTCTTTTTTCACTTATTTCCTTCCTCAATTAAATTAAATTAAAAAAAGGGTAGGGATTAAGAGATAACTGCACTGTAAACACTAAATGAGCAGTATTGTGAGAGCAGGAGTGTCCCGGGATGCAGAGAGGTGGATACACGCAGGAAACACGCTTGGAAAGAAATGGGTTTTACAACATCGTGTGTCTTGCTTAAGCCTGCCCGTGCACATGGTGGGTGAAGGTGTGTGAGTGAGCAGACACCCCGGGCAGTGCTCCAGGCTTTAAACTGCTTCCAGCGAATCACTGAGGGCATCCATCCTTTGGCAGTGCCAGCAGCAGGAGGCCCCTCAGTCACTCCTGCCGTGTTCTGCTGCCTGTGTTCCAGCAGACTTCCAGGAAGATTTCCCTGCAGAGCTCTAAGAGCTGTGCTGGTGTCTCAGTCACCATCTCCCACTCAGGGTGGGTTATTCCTAGCCCTGCTCCTGGTGCCCAGTGCCCTCAGAGCTGATGCTCCACGGAGACTTCGAGTTTCAGGAAAAGGGAAAATGCATTTGGCGTTCCAGGTGTCAGTTTTAGCCCCTATAGAAAAGAAAATAAAAATTCTTCTCGCCTTCCCAAAATACAAAGATTAGCGATCAGTCGGGTTATTATTAAGGCAGGAGCTGATCAGGTCCCCTGAAGGGATGTTTGTGTGTTCCAGGTGTACCTGTGAATGGCTTTCCAAGGAAAACAAGGGATCATCAGTGTCTGGAGGGGCCACCTGAGGAGTGGGTCATTGACACATCTTTGCCATGAGCTCAGGAAGCTTTTCACAAGTGAGAGCGCAGTGTTAGTTTCCCTAGAAATGAGATTCAGATTCCTGTTAATCACATGTTCTAACACAAAAACTGAAGTTCACTGCATGCCTCTCCTACCCATGTTTTCCTTTTTCATCTCAGTCTATTATTTTTCAGAGGCCAAGTTTTCCTAAGGCTTATTTTTCTTTGCTTTCTTCTTCAATTGGATTGACTTTTTTGTTTTCTTCTTGGAAATGGCCTCCCTTTTTCTATTCCCATATATATTTTTTTACTCTCTTTCTCTTTTCCTTCTCAAAAAGTGCAGCTGAAAGAGCTGGCATCACCACACAGTGCCTGCCTCTGGGATGCAGGAGAGTGGAGATGGGATCCTGTCCCTGGCCCACAGCACGGATGTGTGTACCCTAAGCTCTCTTTGGAGTCAGTGGAAAGAAATGAGCATTTTGAGGGCAGAAGTGCCCTGAAGTGTGTTAGATTATGCTTTAGGTTGAGATGAAACACACCTAGATTCTTTAATGTCCAAATCAATCAGGGACATGACTACATTTAATTAAATTTATGTTTAACCCCACTCTTTGAGTCAGCTAGTGACAAACATAGTGAATGACTTGGGCAAGTCACCAACCTGTAAATGGAATACTAATGCGATTTTACTGAAGACTTTCACTTGGTTAAGTCTTATTTTGGCTAGAGAAGGATTTGGCTTTGTGCAGTGCTGTTATCCTATATTACTTTTGACCTTTGGACTCTTTTGCAATAGGAAGTTGTGTCATTTCTTTAATTGGCAAGGGCTGGTCCAACATCTGCAGGCTCAGAGCTGGAGTTTAAGACCCCTCTCTTACAGGCCAGGGCTCCTTTGTGCAGAGAGCAGCTAACCCCTGCCCTTCCACAGGGGTGCTGCTGTTTTGCGGAAGAGAGCAACAGAGGATGTTGAATGCTGTCCTTTTTGTTAAGGAGCAGTTTCTTTTCCTGGCTACATGATGGCACTAGAAGGGATCACTGCATCCAACCAGCCCTCCAGCCTGTGACAGGTGCAGGCAGCAAAAGGCCAGGGTCTGCCCCTCTGCCCTTGTGTCCTTGAGGGAAGGTGGAGAGGACATCAGCAGGTCACAGAGCAGCTGGACTCAAAGCACAAGGCATGGGTGGAGGGCTGAGCAGAAGGCTCAGCAGAAAACACGCCTGATGCAGTGGCTTTGGCAGCATTACCAGCTCTCTCAGTTTCATTATGGATTCATAATATTTAGTGGTATAAAATTCTCCGTCTGCTTTCAAAAGCAAACAAACAAATTCCCCAAATAAAACCAAGCTTTTGTCAAGGAGAAAAAAGGCGGGCAAGTATTAACCATGAAATTCAAACCTCCAGACAAAAAAACCCCTGTTGACCAGCAGGATCCAAAGTTACTTGTGAAGCTGTACAGTTTTAGACAATCCTATCAATTTTTAGGGTGCTCACAGATGTTGAGCAACCCCAAGCCTCTTCTATTTTCTGTAGTATTGGGACACATCAAGGTTGGCCCATGGTATTTTCTATCTCGCTCCCTGCTTTATCCAATTTTTAATTGACTCTCAATCTGAGATCACAGGATGCAACTGTGCTTGCTTTTGCACAATTACTCAAGTGCACATCAGCACAACTGAAAGCCTTCTGCTGTTTTCATCTATGCTTTTTACCCAACAACATTATTATTCTTCATTTTTATATCCCACAGCTTTACCAAATTCTTTTGCCATGCAGTTCTCTGCTGGGTTTGCTTCTACCATACATTATTTCCTCACAGGAACATCTTGACTTTATAAAGGGGAGGACAGTTCATCCTTCATCCTTTGCAGGTTGGGTTCACAGGCTCTGTAGGTTGAGGTGCTGGTCGTGTCCTTGAAAAAAAAAAAAAACAAAAACCCTGCATGTTCAGTTCCATGCATGACAAATGAAAGAACAGGATATCCGGTTATTAGTTTTCTTAAACACTTCTAGCTTTTGGTACAGGATGTACCCAAGGGAACGACCTTCCTCAGTCATCATTATGGTGACAGCTTCCTCCATCTGCCCTCTGTGGAGGCATCTGCAGGGACTCCCTGTTCTTTCACTTCTCCCCAAGAGGCAAGAGAGATGTTCAGTTTGATGCCCAGGGTCAGGAGGTGCTGTGCTGTTTTAGCAAGGTGCTACCTAGCTCTTTTATGTTGGACCACAAGCATGAAAATGGCCTTCACCTGTCAGAGGATCAGCATTTGAATAAGACAGGATGGTTCTGATGATGTGCAGGACTGTGGGATAGCACTTCTCAGCTTGTCAGTTGGATGTGCAGTACCTTTGACCCTTGTTACCCCCAAGATTTACAACTTTCAAAGCCTGCTGCCGGAAAAATCTCATGCTGTGATGGTGTGAAAAAAAAAAATTGCATGAGAAAGAACAGCTTCTCAATGCAAACCCCTTTGGTTACATCTTCTCTCCTTTCACTTCCTCCTCACCAGCTGAGCAAAAGCAAGCAAGAACAGCGAGGACCACAAAAGCACTTGTAGCACAGAGGAGCTGCCCATGGGTGTGTTGGAGGCAGCTGAGCCCCACACAGCCCCTCATCGCTCCCTCACAGTGGGAGGGAGTTAGGAGAGTAAAAGTGAGAAAACCTGTGGGTTGAGATAAAGGCAGTTTAATAGGAAATGTAAAAGCCCCGTGCAGCAACAAAGCAAAACAAAGGATTCATTCACCACTTGCCATGGGCTGGTGGGTCTTCAGCCATCCCAGGAAAGCAGGGCTCTGTCGTGCCAGTCACTTGGGAACAAAATGCTGTCATTCTGGACATCCTCCCCTATCTTCTTCTCCAGATCGATGTGCTGAGCATAACCCCTGTATGGTGTGGGATATCCCTGGGGTCAGGTCCCCTGGCTGTGCCCCCGCCACCTTCCTGCCTGGTTGGGTGGGGTGAGGAGCAGAAAAGGCCTTGGCTCTGTGTAAGCAAGCACTGCCTGGCAGTAACAAAAACATCCCTGAATTAGGAACTCTGTTTTCAGCACAAATTGAGAATACAGCCCCATTCCAGCTAACTAGTCAAAACCAGCAAAGGTTCTAGCTCAGCCGACTAGCAGTTCTTCCTATCAGAGCTAAAGGAGGAGCTGATAGAGAATATGTTTTCTATATCCTCAGATTTTTGGCAGTTACAAGCACTAAAAATATATATGAAAGAAGAGGATATAGTCTGAAACCAGCAAGGACTGCCTAAATCTGAGGTGGCAAAGTGACTGAGTTTCCCATGTATCATTTGGCAGTGGGCATCAGAACAGACTGTGTCTGTTAGTGCTTTCTCCAGTTATATTTGAGCTTGTGGGTCCAGTTTTAAACCTCAGCAATTAGTCCAGCTTGTGTAATTTACTCTGCTCATTCTAATAAATGCCTTTCCTCTTTCCCATTTAATTATGGGGAAACATACCCTAACTATGAATATAAGTTTACTTATATAAGTCTGTGCTACTTGAAAAGCTGCAGCTGGCATATGGAGGCAGCCTTGAAATTTTCTGTCCTAAATCAACAGCTGTTTTTCCCAGGAAACATTCCTGGAATAGAAAACATCAACATTTTCCTGCAAGACATTTGGCTAAATCATTTAGCACACAGTGCCTATGGTATCTTTCACCTTATCTGTTCAGAGTGCTCTAATACCTAGTGAGCTGCTGTTGCCTGCACAGAATGTACTCATCTGGTTGAAATTCTTGTTAACATCAGCTGAGCTCTGTGTAACTTGGGAACAATCTGTGTTTCCTGTAGTCAGACCCTGCTTCATGTGCCTCAAAGGCACTTGTGCCCTGCAAGATCTGTCCCACTAGGACAGCTGGTGGCAGCCCAATGCTTTCTTAGTTGCTGGATCTCCTTGAAAGAGGATGTATGGAATGCTGTCGTAAAGAGATGTGAAAATAGCTTTGAACTCATACCATAAATCATTAAGAGAAAGATCCATTCCACACTGATGCAGATGCACAGCCTTGCAGGCAGTGAAGAAAATATTCTTTCAATGACAGTCCCTGCCCCAGTTAGAAGTGGAACACAGGAGTAAAAAGCATTGAGAAAAATCTGGTGTTCAGGTAACCAGTTTAAACAAAGCATTCTCCCAGAATGGTTGAGTCTGAAGTACACAGAAAGGTCATTAATAACATGCAAAGGATCTTGCAGCTGCCCAGGATGTGGGAAAAATGTGGGTTTTTTTCTAAAGATTGTATCTATCTTTAATTCTGCAAGTATAAAGCCTTTGCTTTGTAGTTTAAACAAAGTGGTACCAAAAGTTAAAAGGAAAAGGCTGTTCTCAGGCAGAAGCATGCTTGCATAAGAAGAGGCATTTACAAGAAATATGAAGCTACAACTCCTTTTGGTTTCTACCTCTTCTACTAGAATAGAGACCATTATCACTCTAAAGGCAGAAGTCCTTGTTCATGATTGTAGGGTTACATAATGGAGTGCAGCAGCATCAGATGATTAGAAATGCACTGAGCTGTAGGTGCCTAAAGGTAATTAAGGTAATTCCTACTGGAGTGGGGAGTGAACTTCATATTGGGGAATATTCGGGTGTATAACTATTTTGACCAAGTAATGTTAGTATAAAACTAGGCTTGATTAGACCAAAAGTTAGTGTGGAAATTCATTAGTAATGGCAGACCTTGTAGCACAGTCTGTGCTTCAACTCTGTTCCTGCAGAATTGTCTTTCTGAATTGTCACCTCACAAGGTTCCTAAGGCTCAAATTCAAAGACTTAGAAGATAAGAACCTAATGTATTTTTAATGTAGACAGACTTTTGATATACTTTTATCTTTGAGGCAATTAAGATGGCTTCATGTTTCCTTGTTATTTTTCCCCCCAAGGCACAAGGGGGATTGTGGTCTGCTGCTGTGTGGGGCCCAGATTAAAGCCTAACACAGGTGAGAGATTCAAAGCTGTTAGGAGACAAAGCTGAGAGCAGGAAGATGAAAAGAGTGACCCACATGAATGACAAGTTTGTGCTGAAGTCTTTTCACCCACAACCAAGTCTCTGACCTGCCCTTTGCTAGCTGACAGTCTTGTTATTAAAGGAGCAGTTTGGCTTGAGGGTAAGACTTTAGATCCTGGGATATGTGAACCCTTTCATAACAGCTTTGATCTTCACCATGGGAGGTCTAAAGCCTGCTTTCCATACCCAGTATCAACAGAAGAGTAGAAGCTTTACAAACAGTGGATTGTTTGCTGGTGTCATTAGTTTTGGCCTAAAACACTGGTCCTTAGCACCTTGCCTTGGAAGATCTGTTGCTGCTGTCACACACAGCATTGCCCTCACCACACAAGCTGCGTGTCCCTGCACCAAGCAGCTGCTGCCTGTGTTTGTTGGTACTGCTGGTGGCAGCTGAAGGCAGTGTTGCAGTCCCTGCAGCCCCTGTTGCAGTCCCTGCAGCCCGAGCAGGTCGCTCTGAAGCAGTGGGCACTGCAGCAAGGCCAAGAGCTGCTGGGGGAGCACATTCATGGGTTGCTCTTGCTTTCAAGCTCTGCTGTCTTCTGCTCTCCCCAGCAGCAATTTAGGAACTGGATTTGGAGCCACATGTCACATCCAGCATGTGATCAAACCTGTGTCAAAATGTTCTTTATGCTTAGAGCTGGAGCTCAGAACCCTCTCTCCACACACAGCTTTGAAGGTTGGTACTTGAAATGAGAAATGTCTAAAACGAAAAGAAAATGTTTTGGCAGCTCTGTGATTCTTGGCAGTGTCTTGCTTAATTGGGGAACATGTTCAACAGATGCCACTGAGTTAATCTCAGCAGGCTGCTGGGGGAAATGGTGCTTTGAAATCCTGCTAACAGGTATACACATTTCCTCTGATAGAGGTCACAGCAACCCAATATAGCATTCCAGAAATCCATTTCACTACACTCTGATATATTTTCTCCACCAAAATATTTTTTCTGTCACTTACCTCATACCCAGATGAAGTTTAGGACAGTTCAAGTGCCCTTTTAAGTTTGGGCCTCAGTGACAGAATTGTTCTGTTAATTCTCTTCCAGGACTCTGAAGTACACATTTTTCTTCTATACTAAAACAAATAAAGCACATTTTTAGAATAAAATAAGAAAATGTGTATACTAAAATATATGTAGAAAGGGAATCCTTGCATGGTTCATAGATGGGACATTTTACTGAGTGTTTTTAAATCAGTATAGGATTTTGCCCCATCTCACATCAAACCATATCTAGTAAAGGTGCCAAAGTAAACTAGGGATAATAGCTTTACAATAGTTGTGTTCCTGTAAGACACTTCTTCCTTATCCATGGACTTTAATTTTTTCTGTGCCTTCTTTCTTATTTCCTTCTTGCCCCTGTTTTGACCATAGAGGGTTGATATTCTCTTTCAGCCCCCTCTAGCCTTTTGCTCTGGGGTCCACTGCAGACACTCCTATCTCACTTCTTCCCTTTTTTCTCTTCAGACATTTCTTTTTTGCTTCTCTGGACCTGTGTGTATTTCTCCTGCTCTTAAAATATTAAAAGTGGTGTCCTTTTAGATATAAGTTCACTAAAAGTACTGTGCATTAGTTTCATTGACTGTGCTCAGTAAGAAGCTGTTATAAATATAGCTTTTTCCAAAAGAACTATAAACAGTCTAAGAAACTGAGATCTGTCAATAGAAGTATAAACATCCACCTATATTAAACAGACTCAGGAAACTGTGAATTGGAGTATTTACCATGTGAGTGTTTTCCTTTTGTGATTTATCAAAGCTAGATTTTGTGCAGGTTTTCTACTCAATGTGATCTTGATAATAGCTGAAGGTGTGTGTTTTTTTTCAGTAGGAGTGAGTGGCATAGTGCAGCCTAGAGTGAAAATAGAAATTGTGTTCAGCTTCTCATGGCACAGCAGCAGGATTTTCCCTTCTCTCCAGCACACTTCCTGCTGCTTTTCCCAGTAATTTTAACTACCAAATAAGGGCCATTCTGGGATATTTTCCTGAGCTAGTTAAGCTCAGTGATATTACACTATATTTGCCTTTGGTGATGTTGAATTCCTTGCCTACTTTCTATTGCTCTTTAAAATCCCCTCCATACCAATAACCCTGATTGTTGGTTGGTGTTTACTGCAGCAGTGTTTGCTCAGGAGAGGAAGGCTCTGTGGTCAAGGGGAGGATGCACATCTGAATGAGCAGCACCACCAGGCATCTCACCACAGTGTGTGGCTGAATGGCTGCTGGGTGCTGTCAGTACCCACCTGCCTGAAGGACTTGCCTGGGAGACAGGACGTGAGTGTGTGAGGTAAAATCTGAGGCCAGTCATTTCCTGTTCTAGAAGAGGTGAGTGACATGAGTTCTGAGGGGGGCATTGCAGCAAGACATTCCTGAATGTCCCTGGTAACAGAGCTGGCAGAAAATGCTCCATCCTCTAACAATGAATCGATTTCCTTCTTTCCATGATCAACATAAGTATAATTCACCTCTGGACGTTGTTACTGCTGCTGAGATGTGGGTTGTGTGTCTGACTGTGGCCAGTTCCTGTAATTTGTCCTGCAGCACTGAAGGAGCCTGTCAGGGGATGACTTGAGAAGAACAATACTATCGATAGTACTGTCTGCCACTTTTCATCACACTGAGTCAGTTCCACAGAGGAGACATTTTTTCCAGTCTGGGGTGTTTTTTTGGTCATAAAGCAAACCCTCGATTCATCACTGAGTAATTCTGGTGCTTTAGTCCAGTGTTTCCTCTCTCCAGCTAGTGAAGGTATAGATCTCCAGAAATGGATAAGGGTTAACTGGAAATGGTGATTAGAACAGGGAATTTAAATATAGGAAGAAAGTAAAATGTGAGTTAAAAATAAACTACTTTTTGAACATTGGTGAAGGTGGCACTTACTCAAAATGCTTATTTTTGAAACGCTAGATGGCATTCGGTGAGGCACGAATTTTGGATGTGGGCTGAAAATAGCTGGACTTGATTCCTGGTTAAAGGACTTCATCTTCGAATCTATATCTTAAAACTTCTGACAAGGAGCATTTCAGCTCTGCCCCAGTCAGACTGGGCTGCAGAATACTGGGATGCAATTTGTTACTTTCTATGTTACCTCCAGAAGCAGGGGGGAATTCTCAGCATATAAATACTTGGCAACGAGATTATTGTTTAAAGAAAAGTTTCATGTGTCTGGATATGCTTCAAAATCCCCTTGTATTTTTGAGGAAGAGCAGTGTAAATATGAATCACTGCTCTCTGTAACCATCAGTTCTGGAGGGCTGCCAGATGAGGTGGCTTTGGAGTCCTGCATTTGGCAGAGATCAACAGAGAGATGCTTGCTTACTTTGCTGAGCTTTAATGGAGCTATTTTGGGACCTGGAACTCCTGGTCATCATCCACACACATCTGAGCTAAATAATTCTCTCACCAGATTACTTTCAATTAAGGCACTCTGTCTCAAATGGGTTGTGGGCACTGTAGAGTAATTCTGGTTTGAATGAACAGACACCAGCTAAGTGACTTACTGCTACATCTGGCTCTAGCTGTATGTGTCTTTCTGATAACAGACCATACAATCAGCCTGTGTTGTGTGTAGGCTAAAGAGAAGTTTGCTGTTTCTTTCCTTGTTTTCAACCCTGAACCTTTTCCCATCTGCTTGACAAAGTTGAGTTGAAGTGTCTGTACTCTCCCTGGACACTCCATGTGGAACTCAACCTCATTTCTCTAGACTCAGGGAAACATTACTGCAATAGCAAAGGCAGCTTTAGCCTGCAGGACACTTGCTTGTGCTCTGTCATTTCTCCCCACAGAAGACACTGCAAACCCAATAAAATACCAGGTATTTCCTGGGCAGCCAGGCAGCACCATGACAGGGGAGACAGAGAGATCCAGGGCTCTTGAGCCTACCACAGGGAAGGAGGAGGGAAGCAAATGCAGTCCCTGTGGTGATAGCTGCTGCTGCTGTTTGACAGTGCCATCATGATGAGGGTGTCTGCTTGCACAGGATGGGGCTGTGAGGAGGAGGGAAATGGGACAAATCCAGTTGCAGTTCTCTGGAATGGAGGAAAACCTGTCTGGGGTTGTGTAAAGGAAGAAATCTTAAAATCCAAGCTGAGTGACACAGCTGCTGACTGGTCCTTCATGCAGGCAGAAAGAAGGTTATAGAAGAGGTCAGTATGCAGCTGCAGCAAAGCTTTCACACACCCTCAGCTGCAGTGCTCCCATAGGATGCAACTGTCTCTCAAAGGAAAAGGAAGCCCATTCTCTGACCAAGATTGATATGTATTTTCCCTTATTTACCAACCCTACAGAGAGACAGCCATGTCTAAATCTGCAGTCAAGTTCTCACCAGGCCTTGGTTTCATTGAAATGATGTGACATCCTGAAGTGCCCCAGTATGGACAAGATTCACTGGGGTTTGGGACCCTCCTTGTAAATAAAACTGTGCTCAGGACTCTTTACAGTACAGGTTCTTCAATGAGAGCATCCTTTGGCCTGGGAATGATGGTGAAGATTTTGTGGTGACTGTCACAAGGCAGTCCCTTAGCCAAATGGCACACTTGTAAATTTTGATTGGTTTTGCTCTTTGTTTTTTAGCTCTCTGCTTATAAACCCAAACTTCCTCTACAGAACAGAAGAATGCTCTGAGGGAAAAGGAAAGTTATAACAATTTCTTCTTAGAAAGCTTTTAGCTTTAACTAAAAATAGCTTAATCATAAATTACGTTGTTGCAGTGTTGAATCCAGTTATTCTTACTAAAAGAGATGAGTCTCTTAAAGGAAAGCTTTGGATCTCTTTTAAGACTAAAATATCTGTCTTTAGCTGCAATTTCTGCTCTTGAGAGTTCACTCTGTGATTACAACAGATGAAGCAAATGAAACTTAAGGTGACAGCTCACACAAGTAATAAGCAGGGTGACTTCTGTCCCATGGACAGGCCAGAGGGACACTTATGGCCATGTATATCTTACAAGGACAAAGCAGAGGGGCAACTTATAAAACTTATTAAACAGAGGGGCATTTATATTATGGTACCACAATTCACCACAAAGTCATCTCCATTTGTAGTGTGTATATATATACATAATATTCCAAAGACAGAAGAGCTAAACTTTCTTTTAAAAAAGACCCAACATAAAACAAATGCAAAAACTTGTCTTCCTGCAGTCCTTTGCCCACAACCCTGTCACCATGTTTCTCAGAATATGCCACTTTCAGCTTTTCCACGTGTCACTTATACTGTGAACTCCTCAGAGGTTTATAGAAGTCAGCTCCTCCCCAGTACTGACACAAACCTGCCTTGTCTCTGAAGTGATCTGGCATTTCAGATAACTTGGATTATGAGAACTGTCAGCTGTAGCACGTTCACTTTCAGTGCTCAGGTCTTTCAGTCTGTGCTGTTCCCTTCCACAGAGGGACCAGGGCACCATCTGCACAGCCCCAGCAGCACCAGGGACACTGCCCTGCATCCTCAGTGTGTGAGGCACTGGCCCTGTCTGCTGGGAACATTTGGTAAATTATGTCCAGGCTTTTGCAATGCCAACTCTTCCTCACAAACCTGACACTTCTAGAGGGAGAGGGAAGGGGTTTTCCCCAGGCCTTTCATGTATCTGTCATGAGGACAAATTTCTTAAAAAGCAGCAGGATTACTATAACACATTTACAATCTTGTTAAAAGCAAAAAAGAAACTGAAATTACACATGCAGTTCTGTTAATGAGAAGTTTGAGGCAATTTTGTTTTAATTCAATGGCCATTTGACAGGAATGAAATCCACTGACTCAGATCTGTGTTTATTTAGTGTCTTTTAGTTGAAATACTCTGTAAAAGCTTTCTGAGTTTTCTTTGCCATGCCACTGACATGTCACTTGAATCCCTGATAAAAACCCAATGTTGATCTAAACCAATGTTACAAGTTAAGAGTGAAATGCTAGAAAAAGGCAGCTTCTTTCCTGGAAACCCTTCATCCAAGGGCTATTTCTGCCACACAGGCTCCAAGCAGCTGCTGCATGATGTGACGTGATTATCTGAAAGGCTGTACTTTGGAGTAAAAGGAGCACTATTGATTTTCATTTTGAAGAGTTACTGAAACCGAGGAGGAAAGGGAGTAAGGGGTTGTTAAGTTCAGGTAAAGTAAAACAGAGATAATGACAGCTGCATGGAAAGCAAGCAGATGGGCAGCCAAAATGTCTGGCTGCCTTTAAAGCTGCATAATTCTGTACCAGCAAACTTCGGGGAAACAGACAGGTTTGTTTTCCAGGAAGAGATAATAATGTAGAAACCTCTTTCTTGTGGCTTTCTTTAATCACATGGAGGGATGGTGTTAAAAACCAAACATGCAGAGAGACGCTCCCTTTGAACTACAAAAGCACAAGGTATCCCAGACTCGGTTCACTAAACGGGCACTTTACTGAAAGTTACAGTCACTTCTCGAGTCGAGCTGACCTCTTGTACCTCTTTTAAAAACAACTATTTTAGCAGCCTTTGCTGCTACAGTACTGTCAAGACAATTCAAGTGTGCAGAGAGCATGTCACATGGACCTGACATCAACACGATGTGCCACATTGAATGTTTCTCTGCAAACGTGTTTGAGCATATTTGACAAGAGCTGTGCTAATCTGGTTAAAATACTTTTCCTAGCTGAGTAGTCATTTCTCCAGAACTGTGCCTGGGAACATTTTGTTGATTTACATAATACCATAATATCCTCTTTTGTTTCAGATCTGTAGGTCACCTCTTGCTTCTAGTGCAGATTGAGCTGTCATTTTTTGTGGATGTGTGGGAACAAATAAATCCCTGTTGTGTATTCCCTCAGTGTTTCCTAGGACAGTTCTTTGGTGCTGTGGATGCTGCATCTGAAGCACCTTCAGAAAGCACAGGTGTGCCAAGTTCTGTCACAGGCAGCAAGACACAGAGACACCTCATCCTGGCAGGGATCCCTGTGGCACAGAAGCATTTTGCTAAACAGTGAACAATGAAAAAGTTGATTTGTCCTGCCCCAGCCCTGCCAAGGGTCAATTCTTCTGATAATTCTTCTGCACTGAGTTGAGGTGAGACCATACTGTAGCACAGCAGTTGGTTGGTGGCCCCTTTTGTTCTCCCTCTAGCCCTCATTAAATCCATGCCACGTTCTTCAGCAGGAGTAACCACAGCAGAGCCCCTGGCCTTAGCCCACAGTCCCTGCTGCTTCTCTGGGTGGGAAGAACATCCTCCAGGGGGAAACTACTGCCCTGAGGGGTTCCTCTCACACAGCCACTCTCTTACCTCATGTATGATTCAAACACTGAGAAAGCTCAAGTTTTAAAAAGTATTCTGCAGGAAGATGAAAGGACTTAACAGCTCCGGTGCAAAAAAATCAGCCTGCTCTTTCTTTTCAAGGAATTACTGACGGGCAGACTGCAACAATCATTTTCCAAATTATAGTAACCAACCACGTTTTCTGTGAAAATAATTTTGGATTCCAGTAAGTTAAAAACTACTGATGTTTTTTCCCCCACTCCTTTTTCCCTTCCTCTTCCCATCATTCCAAGAATTCAGTACTGTCTTGTGTGCCTTCTTTGAAGCAGTGAGGATGTGTATGTACCAGTTATCTGAAGGAAGCCTTGTGGCAGTCCCTGCACGTGCCTGCTCTTGGCCAAGAGAGCCAAGAGCATTTTACATGTTTTTTGGATCCTGCGTGTCACATTATTAATAGACTCTGAATGATTTCTCTCAGTTATGGGATATGGGCTTTCAGTTCAGCATTTTATTTCCAGTCTCATTCTGCCAAACTCAACAGCAGGTTCCTGCAATAGCTGTGCAGTGACTCTAGTGTGGAATGAGGAGTCTGTGTTTTATTGATGTTCTGCATGGTGGATTTGCCAGCTTTGTAAACAAACAGGAGCTGGCCCATCCCAGCCACGTGCTCCTGCTCTGCTTTGCACCAGTGCCCACATTTCTTGGACACTTTTTTTTAGCTATTTTTTTCTCCTTCCTATGACATGACTGGATTTTTTTTTTCCCCTAAAATAACAAGTTGTCTTGGCTTTAGAAGAGTCCAGGAGCCACCATAAAGGATCCACCATAGGATTCCATGGCCCTGGAGTGGGGATGGAGAAAGGCCAGGCTGAGGGAGAAGCAGATTGTCATTGGATTGTCATTGGATTGTCACTGGATTGTCATTGTCGCAGCTGTCTGTGACACCACACTCTTGAGTTGTTTAAAAAATGCTCTGTCTACATTGTTTCTATCATGCAAAATACACAGCCAGTGGCCTTCTAGTTTCTGGCTCACAAAAAAAAAGAAGGATAAAGTTATGGAGAAAAAATTCACTTTCAGGAATGCAAAATGTGGATTGGGACTGTTTTTTACTTACCAGACTTGAACAGTTTTGATTTAGAGCAACTCAGAGAAAGGTTATACTGGATGCTGAGGGTCCCAGCTACTTGGACTAAGTCCTTCAGGTTACCTTTAACACTTTTAAAGGTAAAAGTAAGGTAAAGGGCAGAGACAACATAAACAGTATGGATAAGTCTGGTTTTTCAGAGCTTTTTTTAACCTGCCTACCAGTTTCAGCTTGGAGGATCAACCAGTTACAGGAACAGACTGAGGGCACTGCAGTGTTTATGTGGGAAGTGGAAAGAATTATCTGCTACAGCTAGAAAGAGGAGTAGGATCTGCCATGTGTGAATGGTTAAAGGAATTACCTTACCTATCCTTGGATGGAATGCCATCCTTTTTCACTTTCCATGAGTAAATGCAATTGCCCTACCAAGTAAGGACTTCAAAGTGTAACAAATCACCACTTTAAGGAAAACCATGGAAATTTCACATAGCAAGATCATAAGGAGTGAACAGGCACCACTTTCCCGATGCTAACTGTTTCCATCATTACTTTGAAACAATCCAGCAGTCTCTGATTCTCCCTTACCTGAGTACATTGTTTGGCCCAACGCGTGTCTCTGTGTGCTCACACCACACCCACCTCCTCTGTTCGGTATCTTTCAGCTGATAGAGGTGCCTGGGACTCCTTCTATCAGCGTGCACATGGCACAGAGAGTCAAGCTTGCCAAGAAATAACCGGGCGGCTGTATTTAGACCACTATCAAAATGACTAATGCCTGCTGAGAGCCCGAGTAGGTTGGCTCAGAACCAGCTCCTCCTGTAGTACAGAATTTCTTACACGTGCCAGTATAGACACAGGGTGAGATAGTGCCTGCTCTGTCCTCTGCTGTCATTCAGCTGCAGCAAGTCTGTGCTTGCTCCCTCCCACTCAAAAGGGACAGGGCAGATTCCACAGTTTGTGTAACAGCAATTTTGGAAATCACACAGGGAGGAGACACACAGGGAAATGCCACAATAGTTTCCTGATAGATTTTTCCAGGGGAAGAGGAGGGAAATCCTCCACTTTTAATTCTGGGTGAGGACATGATCCTCTTCCCCTACCGCTGTGTTTTCCAGCTTTTTGAGGGGGAAGGAGTCAGGACAGCCACACTTGTCACTTTTTCCTGTCTCTTCCTTACTGACTTGCAGCCTGCTTGCCATGTCGGAGTTTTACAAGGCTTCTGAATCCAGCAGAGGTTTTTTCAAGAGGGCTCCCATCCCCCAGATTGTCTGTGAGTGCAAATACTCCTTGAGTGTCATCGGTTTGAAGAAGGCAAATGGTGGAGAACAGAGAATGAGGTTGTGACATGATTTCCCTGTGTTGCCTCTATAGGAAGTTCTCTTCAAAGCTCTGCTTGTTCATGTAGAGCAACTGAGCTCCTTTCCACTAGCCAGGTATTGATCAAAAATCCAGTTATTAGAATTATACTATATTAATGGAAATTAATACACTTTTTTTTTTCTCTGATTCCCAGGCAAATAATTTTTCTAAGATATTCAATAATCAGATGTGAAAATCTTGACCCAGATACAACTATGGCTTTTACCTATGTCCTTTGGGATTGTCAAAATAAAACAAAGGAAAGAGCAAAATCCTGAAAAGAAATCTCAGTGTTACTCATATCAAGTGCTAAAAATCAGAGCAGAGCCTCTAAGCATCTGAGCACTGGCAAGCTCCTGAAATGTAAGAGCCACCAAGTTTACCATTGGTGAGATGGCAAATGGAAGACTAATATTCTGATCTGCAAACTGATTCTCCTGACTGCACTTTCTGTCTGGGCAGGAAGAATTGGCCAGGAAGCACTTCTGACTTTCTTGTACTCCAGAATTTTCTGTCAGTACTGACACCCTGTTTCTGTTACTGTCAGAGTTATGCAGACACTTCACAGGTAGGACTGACTGGTGCAGGCCAGCTGATGTTATGTGATGGGTCACACAGTGAGTAAATCTTTGGACTAAAATCAAGACTCTTGACTAGTCCTAGGAGGGAGAGCACCTGCTGTGTCAGCCCAATACGTGTGTGATCCAGTTCTGCTTTTGCTGCCTCTGCAATCCAGAGCAAAACTTCCCCTGCTTCAGCAGAGATTTATAGAATTATTTAGTTCTTGAGAAGTTCTCGTTTTCATACTCTTGGTCTTGGGAAATGATTGTCTTAGGAGTATGGATGGGCTTGGCCTTTCACAGCATTTCCCAATCCAACATGAGAGTCCTGATGTAGTAGTTGTATTTGCCAATACTTTTCCTTCCCTCAGCAGCCAAACAGATCCAGTGCCAGGAGTGGATTTGGTTTGGGTCCTTGTTTTGTCTCCCTCACAGGTGAGGGTCCTGCACTCCCCAGTGCAGAGGGGAAGGCACTGTGACCTGTGAAGGCTGTGCCACCGTGGGGCATCCCCAGGGCATCTCTGGCTTAGCAGAAGAGAGCAGGGGAGGTCTGCAAGCTGCTGCTTCAGTTGCTCCCTGTGCCTGAGAAATCCTGTGATTTAGGCATTGCTCCAGAAATATTTCTGGATTTTATTTGTTCACTGTTAAATCCTTATTCCATCTCCTAAGCACACTCCCATGCAGTTTCCAGATGCTTAATTTATTTTCCTGGAATTACTCCTGGGTTATCAGCTCCATTTCCTCAAGTGGCTGAGGCAAAGGTCACAGACTGGAGTATTTCCAAAGCAGGACTAGTGTTTGCTACTCTGAGCTCCAAGTTGATCATAGGAGTATATTTCTTTCATTTAGACTTACAGTAAAATTAGTAAAACTGATTTTGGATATTGGCTAGTCCATCCTCCTCAGACCTCTTTGTATTGAACTATATAGAGCAGAAAACATGAATTGATTCATAAAGCAGAAACTGAGTTCAGTGGAACGGTGGTTGTTCCCCTCCCCCATCCAATAACATTAGAGAGAATTGTTTGATGATGCTCTTTCCCTCCTCAGCCCTTAATTTCCCAGAGAATCATATCTGACCAGCAAATTTGGACAGCTGGGACTGTGAGATATGTTCTTTAACTGTGGTACTGCTAATGTAGATGTTTTACAGTAAATGTGTCATTTATTGTACATCCTGCATGGAACAGGGCATGACATTGTTTGTTCTGTTTAGATTTTTAAACATTATATCTGTTTAAAATGACATTAATAGCAGAAAGGATTACCACATGCAATTTAGCTGTTAGGAGCTACGAGGAGGAGATAATATTTATGCCAGCTTTTTAATGGCAGGTCAGTTATTTTGTTAGCACAGGCAAGAGTGTATTTGTATTGTGCAACTCTTCCTAGGAACTGAACTGTGCTGGGGAACAGGAAATCATGGGAAGCCGGATGGACTTGAATTAAAAGGAAGGGATTTGTTTTCCCTGTGTTTGAATGCCACTGCCTATTGCACTGGTGGTTTACTGCACAAACTTCTCATCATGCAACTAACTAAAAGAAAAACCTGCAGAAAATAAAAGTGAGTGGACTGAACCTATTCTTACTTTAAATTTTGTTTCTTTTCTCTTAATCAGTTTTGATGTGGTGCCACATGGTCTCCACAGGTCGAGGCTCTAGATTCTCAACAAATTTTCAAGGTGCTACTTTGAAGATCTTTCTGAGCTACATTTGGCCAGAACCATCCCAGTACAAATGTACAAATTATCATAATAACCCAACAGAGAGTAGTTAAAATTCAGCCACTTCTGTATATTTTAGAACTACTGACACCAAGCTACTTTCATAATCTGCCTGCTACATAAACACTTTATGACTCAGACTGGGGGAGTTTCATAAATACTTTGCTAATGGTTATTTTAAAAGATGCTGCCTTAGGAAGGTGCTTAAAATGTGTCTCTTCCTTTTCCTTGTTTTCCTCTTCAATCAGCACATCATCTTAATTGTACCCTTAATGTGAATTAAGCTTCAATAAAAGGAACTGCATTCATTTCAGCTCAAGCACTAGAGGCTGTGAAAACTGACTTGCAGTCAGTTCAAGTGTTAAGAATTTAGACTAACAGTAGTATAACTTGTGTGGAAAATAATTGGCTTCTACAGGTCCTCAGTAAAGGCTCAGGCTTTCATTGTTGTCAGTGGAAGCTGAGCAGTTTTGGACTATGCTGGATTACATAACAGGCCAGAATCTTAGAGTTAGAAGCTCTAAATTAGAACTGTTCTGCAGCTGGGACTCCATTTTTGTAATGGAGATGAGAGCTGGCAAGAGAGCTTGTAAGAACCACCTGTATCCCCTTGCAGTTGTTATTCCCTGTGCAATTCTTTCAAAACCCAGCTCATAGTTTATCTGGCTCTCTCAAATCCATGACCTCCTTCCAAAATTTCCCAGCCTTCCAGAATGGTTTTCTCTGGCATGCTACAGTCTTCCCATATTTCACACAGGATTTTTCTTTAGAAAGAAAATATTTTCTTCCAAGGTTACTTTTCAGCTCAGTTCTGTTGATTTCACTAGAGAGTGAATTAAGCCCCTTTAATTAAGCCCTGAAGTCTGCTGGCCATAAGTTAAACCTGGCACTTGCTTCAAGCTGGTCCTGCAGTTGTTTTTTGTTGTTCCACCAATGGCCAACACTCAAGCTACAACATTCATGGAATTACACATGCACTCATAAATTCACACAAATCCTATTTATACCAGCTTGGAACGTGTCTGTGGGTTGTGTTTAGCATTTATATGCAATTGCCCTTGGGCTTCAGCTGGGCTTATTTCAACACTAACAGATAATAGTTAGCTATTATCTGTTAATAATAACTGCTGCACACAGCAGAGTGTGGGCAGCAGTCAGCTCTTCCCCACCGTGAATCAAGTTCATGTCTGGCAGATAAACTGTAGTATTTTAAACTCCAGGGGATCAGAAGAGATTGTTCTTCCCCACTAGAAATGTCACTGGCAAAACTTATCTATCTGAGCTTCCAGGCCCAAAGTATACCTTAAAATGCAGTATATTTCACATCATCCCAAAGTCACCGTTTTCTTAAACCTATATTGAAATTAGAAAGGAAATGAGATATGTAGGAGAGCAAGGAGAAAATCAGATGGCTGAGAAAGGCAGCCCTGGACTGTGTACTCCTCCCTTGATACTTAGTATACAGAAATAGCCTTACCTGCACTCTTCACTTTTGTCTTTTAATGCAGATTTGGAAGTCCTAAGCTAGTTTAGTACCAGTGATTGAAATTGTCATTGTGTTCACCTTGGCAATGAGGTTGATTATGGTCTTGAATTGTGCATAAATTACACTTATTGGGAAGAAATATTACCTAGGTTTAATTAGTTCTGAAGCATAATAAAAAGATACACAGTGCAAACAGTGCAGTTCACAAGGATAATGTCTTCCTTGATAGACTTATTTGCTTTAATGGCAGATATAAAATAATACTTGGATATAATATGGAAATAATAATAATATGGAGAAATACAATATGGGGAGAATAATCAGCAACTATTCCTTGATACTTAGCTAGGCCTTTGTACTTCTAGTCCCTAAAGACCTTTTCTAAAAATATCTGTGTATTACAGTTAAGACTTCCAGGACTGGAGCATGCACTGATAAAAGGAAGTGAATGCATGGGGAGGTTTATAGTCTGAGTTTGTATCAAGAGACTTTTATTCCACTGTAAAAAGATGTGAAGTTTGCCATTGTTTCAGCAAGGCAGCTGTAAAAGGACTAGAAAGAGAAGAGGCCTTAATGAATTAAAAAAAAAAAAAAAAAAAGAAAAAAAAACCCAAACCTCTCTTTATTGAGTACTCTATTACTGAGACACTTGAAGTGCTGCCTAAGGGTCCAAAAAAAAAGATGGTACACATTCTGTGATGTGCTGTGAAAATCAGTCTAAATTATCTGTATAAAAGCTGGGGGGAGATTGCAAGTAAAGTAGGATCATGTCTAGAATAATTTGCTGGCAGAGTCCAAAATGAAGCTCAAACTGTATAATGCAAGGCTCCAGAATCACAGGGCAAGAGAAAATTTCCTTGTTTGGAGTTCAGAGCCCTAAGCCTCATTTCAGCAGCACTTCAGCCAAGGGCTGGATTTCTATTCTTTCCTATTTTCTTTTCCTAGCCCAAGTACTTGTGTGTCTAACTGGATCATCCTTTGTGCCTTACAGCTTCAGTAGGCCCTGCTGATTCGCATTCCTTCTCACTCTCTGCTCCTCAAAGAAAAGCTGACCTCCTTTATTTGCATTTAGACACCACAGAAAATCCCTCTGACCAGCATGTACATGGCTCCTGTTCCTAAAATTCAAAGCCACAGTAGGCTACACTTTCAATTTTGCCTATTAGAACTTAGCAAGTGTTCCAGGGGTGTTCTGTACTAAGCTGGAAGTCCTCAGAACTGTGATGTCCCTGACACAAAGTTGAAGACATTTAGTGTCACCAGTCCTTGAGACCTTTAAACTGCAACGCACAAACGAGGTGAGATGTTCTTATTTAATTCCCAAGGACAAATGACACTGCAGCCTGTTGAGGAATCCCTTAACAACATCCCTAATGGCAACATGACCTGGACTGTGACAGCTCTGGCCCTAAAGACAAACAAGGCAGCTGAGAAGGTCACCCACACCACCCCGTGAGGTGCTCACTGTGTCTGCCTTCTCAGGCTTCAGAGGAAGATGGAGGCATCACTGTCCCTGTGTGCAAACACTCGTCTCTGAGCATCCTTCTAGACTCTTGTGGCCTCAGTTACCCACTCCAGAAAGGAGGGAGGTGCTCTGTTCAGCGAGGTGAGGAGCAGATGCACATCCCAGTGCATCCCAGCACTCACACTGAGCGCTCCAACACTCTGCCTGAGCCTTGGGGTGCTTTAAATAGCTCTGCCCCTGGGCCAGTCGTGACTTCCCTGTCAGGTCAAACATTTCTCTCACTGCAGCCTTTTCTCCTTTTCTTTACAGACCAGAAACTCAGAGGAAACACTGTCAGCATAGCTGACAAATTAGAAGAACAATATTGGTTGTAAATGCCATTGTATACCTAAATCTTTGTCATCAGCATCCATAGAGAGGAAAACTGCAACAAACTCAGGTTGAACAACAGGTCAGTGTTATGTTCTGTTACCACAGCTCAGCCTGACACAGCCTTAGCTTGTTCTGTGCAGGAACAGTAATGAGAAAATTTACAGTAACCAGAAACCTGTATGAAAATCAAAATTACATTGCCAAATGTACTCGCCTGAGAATACTGGAACTGAAAAATTTCATTTAAGAAAGGCACCATCTACTTTGCATAGAATTATACAAATATGGTGCATGCTGAACACATACAAGAGGTAACAGGTATGTGATACTTTGCAGAGCCTGGGCTACAAGAGTGTACTTGTGCTCAGGACTGCTGTGCTGTTGTAATGTCTTGTCTGTGAAAAGCTTCTGTTGGCTGCCAGTTTTATAGCTGGTGACAAGAATTCTCTCCTTTTCCTACAAAAACATAATATTTTCTGCTTCTTCAAAACAAAAAGACCTGCATTTGCAATAAGAGAGTGAATTATACATCATACCTTTAGTGTTAGGCCAGCGCTGGATTTACCGTTAATCACGTAATTGTTGACTGACTGTGAGAGATTAGATAAAGAAGATTCTGTGCTTGTAAAGGCAAGATCCTATCTCAAGCTGAAAAAGGCTTGAGGTACTGAAATGTAGTTTCAGTTTATTTTAAACAGAAAGCAGTTGTATATAACACTCTTAAAGTTTTCATGGTTCACTTCATTTCACTTTGTATGGCTGGCCGTGCTGGGAACTAGGGGGAAATGTGGGGAAGGTTCACACAGTGTCTTTCTGGCACCTAGTTGGCACATCCTGGCAGTTATGCAACTTTCTGAAAGCTGCTGATTTTCATCTAATTCAGCTGTTTAAATTAGCTGGTGTGAACAACTTTCCTGGTGAGAGCAAATGAGAATGTAAATGTGACAGAAAACAAATTTCTGAAATATTTATCAGAGCTGTTTCTGAACAAATTGTATATGTAGAATAGATGCCAGAAAAGTCTAGCAAAAAGTTTTTTTACCTAGGCAGAGCTAAGAAAATAGCTACTAACCTTACTTGCTGTGTAGCAGATTTATCTCCCAAATCTAGTGATAGAGATAATACCTATCCTACTTCAGTTTCATGAGTCTCTGGGATATATCAGCTCCACCTCCAGATCTGTCTAGACTGTCTGAACAGTGTTGGTAGGACAGGTCAAGAAATAACCAAATGAGACTGTTACATTGAGAAATACAAAATCTGTAAGCCTCAGTCGAGTCTGTGTTGTAATGTTTTGGGGACAATATTTTATGTTTGCTTCTGTTTTCACTGCTCAGTCTGGGAACCAGAAGCTGTTCAAGTCCCAGAGAGGATACCTAAAATCTCAGCCTGAAAGTTCAATCTGACTCAAATTCCAGTAATAATTAGTTTCTGCTGTAGGGAAGTTGATTTGGGGAAAGTTTTGGTTTGAAGGGCAGTTTCAGTTCGAAGGGCACAGGGCTGATTTGCAAATATTCTGCAGAGCTGCAAGAAATGGGGTAGGAAATTGCACACAACCTTGTGTACACACAGCATCAAAACAGAGCACTCCCAGCCTGGGAGTTTGTTGAGGCTCTATCAAGTAAGAAATCCTTGTGATGCAATCATAACTCTTGCATTTAATTTGAAAAAATACTTACTGTTACTTAATAAAACTATCTGCAGATACTTACTGTTACTTAATAAAACTATCTGCAGAAAAGTCAGTCATTCCCAGGAAATTGATTCTGGTGCACCTAAAATTTTACTACAGATGTTTGAACAATATCCTCTGTATCACTTTAAGAGTAATGACCAGATTTACGATTTTTTTACGTGGCTGGGAGCTACAAAGAATAGCTGAAATTAAGAGTAACTGAGATTCAAATGACAACAGAAGGGTGATCCTACTTTGCCTTGCTAAATTATGAAGAACAGAACAAAAGAAACTGAGTGAATGGGGCTCATGGTGCAAGTTAGTTATTTGCTTTATTCTGTTTGGCTGATATTCCACCTTCACAGTGTATCTGCTCCTCTCTGAGCTGAAGATTATAGAGAAATTGTTTTGCTGTGCACAATCATCTGTCATCCTTGTCTTCAGTAGCTACATCCAGGGGCTGTCACTGAGCTGCAGACAGAGGGGAAACACTTCTGGCGTGTGGGTAACTCAGCTGTCATCAGTCAGGAGCAGTTTGTGACCCTGGCATTTGCTGCTTTGCCCTACTTGAGCAGTGGTTTGTGTGGGAGAAGCTGGGTTCTCTGTACGCTTCCTGCCGGCCCGTTTCTGTTATTCCATGGCAGTGCAAGGAGCAAAGTGAACTAAGGTGTTGTCAATTTGGCTGCTGTGCTGGGAAACAGCAACACAGAGACAGTGACACGATCTGAGTTATGCAGAAGCACGGTAAGTTAGAAGCCATGAGAAGTCTTGGCACTTTGTGACAACTGGGAGAAACTTCCTGGAGACTTATGGCCCGGGCAATTCTATCCCGGGCTTTGCCATGGATAGAATCCAAATTAATCCCTGTTACACTGCCTTTGTCAGTACCCGCGGGGTGAAGAGTATTGATGGCTAGATAAGGGCAGCATCTTGCCCTAGGGGACAGAGTTTTTTTGGTTTTTTTTTTTTTTTTTTTTCTCTGTTGAAAATAGCACCAGTGCTGACTGCAGCTGAAGGCTCACTTCTTGTAAATGACTTCAATGGTAACAGAATTAGTGTGACCACAGCCTCAGCGCGGCGTTCAGCAGGCTCCTCCTCCTCCTCAGCCCTCGGTGGCTCTCCACGGCTGAAATAAACCGGTTTGCTCAATTTCTACAGGTTTATTAATTGGCTCTGCTCGTTAGTGAGTGTCTTCCAGCCGTCGCAGTGTGATTTAACGCAGTCAGCAGGTGTCAGTGTGAGGAGGCCTCAGGAGCCCAGAGCTCACACGGCCGCGCTGCAAAGGGCATCCTTCTAAAACAGCCCCTTCCCCACTGACTCTGAATATTGCAGCCTCTTCAAAAGCTTTGCTGTGCTCCTGAGCATGGCAAAAATTCTCCCAGAGCCCTTTAACGGGGTGAGTGTTTACTCCACTCTGCGGCCACAGTCAGAAAGAGCTGGGTGAGGGAAAGGGACAGGAATCACCACTCTTCATGTGCTCTTTAGCAGGAGGGAGTGAAATCTGTTCCATGTTTCTACTGCTTTAGGTGCAGAGTACTGCAAATCCCCTACTTGACCTCGCTGGTGCTTTATTAAAACTGAGGATGAGAGATTTGACAGCTGAAATTGCTACAGAAATCTTCAGGAGATCCCTGCTGTGGCCCTTAGATGTGACACCAGCCTTAAATCAGTGTGCACAGGTAAGCAGAGTTTTGGAGAGCCCTTCATTTGCTCTTACAGAAGGAAAGTCAGAGTGATATTGTGAACAGACATCCTGTGGTTAGGATTTCCTTAGTGCATTGGAGCAACCCACATATACCTACTAGAAGGAGAATCTGCCTGGCCACTGTATTGTGTGCTGGGGAGAAAGAGAGAAGGAAAGGAAGGGGTAAAAAAAAGGGCACATAAAGATAATGTAATTTAAAAATACAAGTCAGCTTTGTCTCCTCCTAAGAGGCATTTTATACAATTCTGACATTCTTCTCCTTATAGTTTTGGTTATATAATTTTTTTCTGAGCTATCCCATATTTCCATTTCTTAATAAAGACAAAATCAAGGTATTTAGGCAACTCATGTAGAAGGATATAGCTTATTTCTACTAAACTTACTCTAAAGCAATAGAAGAAAGAAAGAAAACAAGTTTGTTTCTAATAGGAAGAAAATGATATTAACTCAATCCTTATGCTTTTCATTCCACACCTCTCAGTGGGAAGCCCCTTATTCTGTATCTAGGTCTAGTTTTGCTTTGTTTTCTCAGGGGTAGCAGAGAACCTTCTAAGTGACATTGTGCTTGTTCTACCAGTAATGCTGCCATGTGGGCACTCTTCTGTGTAGCAGGGCAAGCAGCCATTCGTTTGGAGCCTGAAGGGTTAAAAGATACTAGTGTGGGGCTGGGAGTATGGGAAAGGGATAACAATCTCTGCTGTCTGCAAACCAGTCTGGCAGCCTTCACCCTACAAAGACTTTTCTCCAATTTAACAGTGCTATTCACATTCAGGCAGTAGCTTTGCTCCGGTCTCCTATCTGCTGCATAGCACAGCCTTCACCACTTCCCAGATTTATATCCTTGCAGTTGCTGTGGGAAAATGCATCATTTGACAACTAATTCCAGCTTTAGAATTAAGCAGAAATGCTTTCTGCTGTTCTAGGACTGGCCTAAAGAACATTTTTAGGGAAGCAACACACCAGAAACTCACATGATACTGCCTGTGTGTTCTTTTTCCCTTTTTTCATCATGTCCAGTCCCACTGAGTGATCCTTAGTCATGTCTGAGGAGGAAACCTATTCATTCCAAGGAAACATCCATAAGAGCTGATTTGGTAAACATTAAACAAATGATTCAGTATGGATCACTATAGAACATACACTCATTGTCTCCTAAAAGTGGTTTTATCTTAAAGAGGAATGTGAATTACAGGAGACATTTTATCTCCCAAACTCTGAAGATGACTTCATTTACTGCTTGCAGTTCCTGTAAGCACTGCAGATCTGGGCTGATAGAGTACATTTCTGTGAAAGACTCTGTGTCTTCTTTGAAGTGATTTGGTTCAGCTGGTTTTCTAAGTCAGCTTTTCATGGATTTCAGGAAATGCTTGGGGGGGAGGAGAATCACTTTCTCATTATGCAGGTGACACTTTGCCAACTCGGGCATCTCAAGTCATTCACAGCTGCAGTTTCTAGGGGCACTGTTTTTGTGTTTTATGAGCAGATGGAAACAGAGCAGTCTAATGTAGTTTAACTTTCTTTGAATGCAGTTTAGCCACTAGAAATTACAGCTGCAAATGCAGAGGCTTATGTTCTCTGGATCCTGTAATGGAGCTAAGTGATGAGATTCTTTTTATGTGTCAAATCTCTGCTCTGTAGATAAAGAGAAATTTCAGATGAGAAACATCTTTTTTTTTGGTCTAAGGATGTCTGCACCTTTGCCTTTTCTGTATGCAAATTTTCAAAGGGAACCAAGTTATCCTTTCCCCAATGCACCACAATGATACAGTGGTCACAGACTTTAAAATAAATATGAAAAGCATTTCTGGACAGTTTTATTTTTCCCCACCAAGGTTCATGGGGTTTAGTTATGTCAGATAGCAACCTCTTCTAGCTCAGGGCTTTGCACTTTTCAACAGAAACAAGGCAAGGCAGTGCTGGTGCAGTTTGCTCAGCCAAGGGTTTGATTTACTCTGTCAAAAACTGTGCATTGCTGCAGTCTTAATACATTGTCCCTGCTCTCATGGATTTAGGAGAGATGGATTCCTGGGCAGATTCTCCCCGGGTATATTTTCTACTTGCTTGCCCTTTTTTGTTGTAGGCTTTTGCAGGAACCCTCTGCCTGCTGGGCTAGCACTAAGACAGACTAATTTGTAGGGCAAAGAAGCAGGACCACGTGGAGGAGACCTGTCTGCACTTACACACTCAGTTAAGCAGTTAAGTCTGCCAGCAGGAGAGCTGCCAGAGCATTTAAAACTAAAAACAGAGATGCTATTTTTTTTAAAAACTGTGACAATAAAGTTTATTACGTTAATACCGTTAAAAATATTATAAAATAGTAAAACATTCTGCTTGGCAGAAAAATTATGCCAGGGTTTTAAAACCCCAGGTTTGTGCAAACAGTTTTTGTAAACATAAGAAGTCAAGTGTTCAGGTTCCATCACAAAATACAGTAAATTGCTACAAAAATAAGTTTGCTCACTGTCAAACATATTTAAAAACCCAGGAAGCTGGATTTCATTACACATGTCTAATGTGTCCCTATACAGTTAATGCTGCACTTATATCTGAAATGGGAAGGATTTCAGATAGTCCTTTAAAACAGGATTGAGTGGGATCTGATTTAAGTTCTCTCTTCCAAAACTCTTCACGATGCTTTTCCGGCAGAGCTCCTGCAGCGGCTGCACCCGGACCTTGCGAAGGGGGGTAATCAGTACCTTCCTCGGGGAGCTTAGGTAATGTTCCAGCAGCTTAAAAAGACAGTCAAAAGTCTCTTTGCTGCCATCCAGGCTGAAACGCCCGGTCTGAAAGTTAATCCGGATACTGGTGGGTCCAGTCGCAGTCTTAACACTGATGGCAAAGAAGCAATTCTTTTGTGTGCTGTCCCTGATGAGGAAGGTGCCCTCAGGCTCAGACTTCAGCTTCTCGTGGGCAGCGCTGACGGTCAGAGGCCCCCAGTAGAAGCCACAGGCATCCAGCAGGCTGCTGGCTCGGGTGATGCTGCTGAAATCCGCTTGCGAGCGAAAGGTTCGGAAGTGTGTGTTGCCCTGTGCCTGCACAGTGCCGGGCCGGCCGGGGCCCTGGAAGCCTCGAGCCTGTGAGCGATCCCGTGCCGGAGGGTCAAGAAGCCGTCTTGGGTCTGCTCCAAGTGCATTATCTGCTGACACCTTGCTGTGCACTACCATCCTACAGCCGAGAGCAGCGGATGCGGTCTTCCATAGCGTCAGCGGCTACGGCAGGGCGTTCTTCCAGCAGCTACTCTGAAATGCCAAGGAGAGAGACCATGTGAGATCGATCCCCGGAGACTGCAATCGCTGAATGACCAGCTCTTCCATTGATACACCTCCCGCTCATTATAAAATAATAAAATATTCGTTTTCCAATTTACACCGGGCAAACAACTGCTCTCCTTTGGACAAGATTAGCAGCCTTTCGCTACAGCAAACTCCGAAGCTCTAAAAATAGTTAGCAAGGATCATTAACAGCTACAGAAGATAATACAGTTTCCATGCCATGAGCCCTTTCAGGGTTTTACAACTTGAATTACCAATTTTTCTGCCTTCCCAGCTACGATGTCAGAACTCGGCACACAATGTCATTATTTAGCGCATGCATTGTGTGAAAAAGAGAAAATGGGTGATGGCTGTGTTCCCAGAAACTCGGGGAAGAGAGTGAGGTGAGGTGCCACTGTAGGACTGAAGTGTAACTTGGAGGTGCAGCCTGCAACACGGTCACTTTACACAGTAATCCTAAAACTTGTATCCTCTCTCCTGTTAACCTGAGGCTGAGCCATAAAAGGCAATTTCCATTCCCCAAGTTCCCCTCGGGACAGCAGTGCTACAACCTACGAGCTTATACAAATCAACCTCTGTGAACCCTTAAAGCATTACTCCGCCGTCTCTCTCTCTTTTTTGTATCACATGCACTTTAAGTAGCCCAATCTAAATTGCTTCCTATTGATATATCTTTCAACATAAGGGACTAAATTCATCCCTCGTGTTACTTCAAAGGAATTAGCAGCGCTGCACCAGGAATGAGTTTGGCCTGAAACGTCTGCCTCTGACAGTGTGGTTCAATACATCTCCGCCGGCTGCCTTGACCTTACTGGCAAGCATAGATTTTAGGATTTATCCCTATAGTCAGATATAGATCTGCAGCAGCAGCTTGTTGAGAAACCTTGAAGGATTCTCAGAAATGAATCCCTCGGCCGTCTCACAGTTCAAGGTAACATGCTAATGAGGATTTCAAAGAAAGCATGCCGCTGGATTCCTGTCTATGCTAATTTAACAACTTGATGTTTGGTTTAATTTAGGTCATATTACCTCCTCAAGCACCTACGAGGGTTATAAAATCCGTAAGTTGGCAAGCAACAGGCTGAAAGTAGCACTGGGCTTGCTTTGCACAGCAGAAGGAAACTGATGCCAGTTTTTCCAATTACCGGGCCAGGATTATCGCTCAGTATTTAAGTTAAAAATTCAGTTTCAAGGCGCTCTGGGGAGAAATAAGCACTAAGCCCGAGATCTAAAAATCGAAGGACTCGCTAGCAGAAGCCGTAGGGAGCCAAGCGAGAGTTCGCAGTGCCTTTCCAAAGTGCACAGAGCAAACACGGGACACGCCAGTCTTCGGACCCGCAGGCCAGGGCAGGGATCTGGGACAAGGGTGCCACCACTGCGGCGGAGCGGAGCCTCCTGCGGGCCGCGGGTGGTCCCGGCTCCCACGGGCGGCACGGGGCCCTGCGAACCCATCTGAGAGCTCCCTTTAGTGCTCGTCCCACTGCTATACACCGGGCACGGCAGCTCTGTCTGAGCACGGACACCGAGCCAAAAAGGGAGGGGAAAATGCATTTAAAAAAAAAAAAAAAAAAGATTAAAGGGCAAAGACTCTGGAAGCCAGCGCGCTCTTTTCACATCTGGCAGGGCTCCTCCGAAATCTGCGCTCGTCTCTCCGCGGCGCCCGAGCGCTCTCGGTGCACGTCGCTGTTGGCACAATCCCCCGAGCAGAGACCCTCCCTTACCTCGGGGTGCCGCGGGCGGGGGCCGTCCCCGGAGCGCAGCGCACGCTGCCGGTCCCAGTGCCGCTGCTAGTCCTGGTCCTGGCCCCGGCGGCCGGCCGAGCATCCTCCGGCGAGCCGGGGCTGCCGCGGGGCGAGCGGCACGTCCAGCGCTGCCGGCCGCTGCAGCGCTCTGTGCCCGCGCATCGCTCCGGCCGCTGTTATACCCGGCCGGGCTCGGCTCGGCTCCGCCCCCGCCTTCTCGGAAAACATGTGGCCTCGTTCACTTTCGCTTTCCCTAGGGCGGGCAGCGGCCGCCGCTGGGGGCGCCCCTCGGCTCTCCTCAGTTTTCTTCTATCCGTCTGAAAAATAGCTGCTCTCCTCAGAGGTTACAGGGCAGCGGGGACAGGAGAGGTGAGAGGATTACTGTGTAACTTAAATGTTCAAGAGAGGACAAAACATTAGACCAATCATCTCCAAGTGTGAAAAGCGTTCAAAAAAGCTTATGAGCCTTCCACTGAGAAGACTGTAAAGATGCTTCGCTGGGGTTTGAGTTCTCTAAGGAGAATTTCCCTGGGTTTTTTTTTCTAGGGTAATCAGAATTAAAAGTAACTGTTCAAGTCCCAGCTGTATTTATAACCTTGCCGGCAGCCAGTGCAGGAGATGTGGAATGTTCTCTTGCTCACTCAGAAGATTTGAAACCTCTAATACCCCAGCAGTATCTTATGTGCTCCCGTGGGCAGGCTCGGCTCAGAAAAGCGTGCTTTCTTCCAAAGGAGATGTTTCTTAAAGTAATTACCACCAAATTTTAAAGGCAAAGAAGTTTTCCTGCAGTTAACACAATGTTTTGTGACAATGAAAAGGATCTCTGTCGAACGATTAAGGGGAGAGAGGCTGACAATGCCTTTAAGTTGTCCTTTGGGATGAAGCTGAGGGAATGTATTTCCTGGTTTGAGCTAAATACTCTTTTCAAAGTCGAGTGTGGTCACAAACTGACTTAACCTGATGGCAGCTGAGCACCTTACAGTGATGTGCAGCCAGTGTACAATAGGTGACTGGAAATTTCTGATGATTTTTTATCCACCAAAATTTACTGCTTATGTTCTGCCATGCAAGAGCATAGTTGTCATGAATTTGGAGAAGCAGTGTGCCATTAATTTTAAGACCTGGCACAGAGATTCACTTTATGCTCAGACTCCTCTCAGGTTTTGAGCAACAGTGCTTTAGTCAAGGTTTGGCATAAACTGCTGGAGGAAGCTCATCTGCCTTACTGTAAAAAGCAAAAGCATAAAAGAATAGTGGAACTGAAACTTCCCTTAGAATTTGAACATGCAATACTGCCACTCTTTGCTGTGGCATAGTGTGCTCCATGCAGGATTCCGTGGCTGGTTTGGATAAGGCATTGTTGGTGTTCACACAGGTAATACAGCCTTGCCCTTAACTGCTTAAAGTCTTCTCCAAGACAAAGCCCCCTTCCTCCCCCCTCCCCATCTTCCAAACAAAAGAGGTTTGAAGTGCTTAACTTTGTCAAGATAAGGTAAATCAGAACTGAAAGTACAGCTCAGATCCTCTTGACTCCTCCCTCAGTGCCCGAGGTGTCCAGCCAGCTCCCTCCCTGCTGCCTCAGCCTTGTCCTGCTGTCGCTGTGGCTTTAAGCACTCCATGGCTGTAATCCAGCATAGTGGGGTGTGTGTTTCTCACATGAGAAGGAGTTGGCTGAAGGTTGCTGTAGATGTGCCAGGAAAGCTGTTTCACTCTCATGTAATTTTTAATTTTGTAAGATCACAGGGGAAAGAAAGATCCTGCAGGTGCACGTGCAGTCTGTCTGCCATGGACTGTAGTGCAGCTGACAAAGTGCTGGTCCAAAAAGTCGTGTTCACTGAGCAGGAATGTGGTAATAATATTCTGTTGCAAAGGTAAACTCCCAGTTGCAGAGGAGAGTGATGGAGTGAACCTGCCAGCTTGGACACCAGAAGCCAAGTGTGTCAGGCTGTTCCTTATGAAGTTTGACACCATCCTTAGGCGAATCGCAGTGAGAGTGGTCCGGGATGCTCCATGAAATGCCTTAGAAAGGCTTGCCCAGGACAAGCAGGCTTCAGCTGTAGCGGGTGAAGGAGATTTGCACAGTGAGTGACGTTTTTGTGACAGGAGTTGAGGGTTTACATGTGAGGGTCCCACAAGCTGAGCTTTCTTGGGAAACCTCCAGTTTTGCTCACTCATGTTTCATTTTTGCAACCCTCCATTCCCATCCTTCGGTTTCCTTTCCTGCATCCTCGCCTCCAGCCCCGGCGGTGTGTGCCTGGGAAGGGCAGGATCCGACAGGCTGCGGGCACTGTACCCAGCAGAGGGCAGCGCAGAAATGGAGCCGGGCCGGAGCTGCTGGACAGAGCACGGGGGGACACATCTCTGCACCAAGGACTGAAGGTGAAAGCACTGCTGCCACTCCAGGTGATTCTGATCCGTGCTCAGCAGCGTAAGGAGCACTTGCTGCTTTTTGCGAGGTGAATTAGAGGCTGTTTGGTAAGTAAAGCCTTCCGTGTGAAATGCCTGTTTTTCTCCACATGAGAAACAAATTGTGTTCCCTTCCCTGCTGATGGTCTCAGAAAAGAAAAGCAAAATCTGGAGAGGAAACTATTTGGAGACATTTCTCCATCTTCTCTCCTCCCTTGTTTCTAGAGCAGGAAAGTAAATGCTTTTGCTCTAAAGGTTCATATCAGTAAGGCTCCAAGAGCTAGGATAAAGCACAAACTCAGCTTTTGTCGAGCATGAAAATCCTTACCCCTATTTTGTAAAAACTGTTTGGAAAAAATGACAGAAAATTCAGAGGAATTGCTGGGCATTTGTGCAGCAGGAGCACGACTTACTGGCTAGAAACAGGACAAAGGTGACAGAATCTGTTTAGAAAGCACTGGGAATAGGAATGCCAGGAGGCAGCAAGAGACAAAACATGGTTCTGAAGATGGTTTTGAAGGTAGGAGAGTACTGTATCTCTTGGGGATACGTGAGACATTTGCCTGTTGGTCAGTTTTCTAAACCCCACACTCTTAGCCCAACTAACAGAAAAATAATGCAGGCAGAGCTTCCTCTATTTGTGCTCCAAGCCTTTCCTCACCCTCTGAAACCACCAGGAGGGAGGAGGTTGTGATACCATGTGTGGTATTCCCCACTATAAATTCCATTATGGGGCATTCCACACCCTGTTGAATTCATCCCCACTGCAGGGACAGTCCTCTGGGGAAAAAAAAAAATATCAGAAAACTTGAAAGGCTTAGAAAACCAACAGGCATTCCCTATTTTAGCTTTTTCCTAGCTTTTGAGAATAGAAGCAGACCCTGATTCTGTTATGACTCTGGATTAATGGGCAGGCCAATGTGTCTGTGGGACAGCATGTTTAGAGTTTGGTACAGAGTTTGGTATTTTATTTCAAAAACAGTTCAGTAAATAGGGTCACATATTTGAGTCTTTTGAGGTTAGAGCCTCTCTTGTGCTGATACTGTACATTGTAGCTCTTACATGAATGTGCTCAGTATCTAAACTGATCAAATCGCCAACATCATCTTTAGAAAAGGGGAACTGAAGCACCAAGAGATTCAGTGATTTGCTTGAAGTCACAGAGTGAGATAGTCTGCAGAAGGGCTAGGAATGGAACATAATTCAGGTCTTCACAGCACTATACTAGAAACTTAACCACAATACCATCCTTCCTGTTTTAGTGGGTTTTGTTTTCTTCTCCAGAATCTGAATTTTCATTTAAACGAAACCCTTGAAATCGGAATTCTTTGATTTTGCAAGTAAATTAGACACCACACTGTCTCTGAGTCTGCTTTCAGATGCAGTGAAACCAGCAGCACTGAGCCATGTGTGAACCTCTGTCACCCACTGACGAAGTATTTGGGTTAGAGTTTGATGCCTTTAAACAGGACGTGTCCAAGAGATGCAGCTATTGTGACAAGACATTTCCTCACACATCTCCATTCCAATACTATCCAGTCAATCATTTTCTAAGTTAAGAGCTAATAAAGTAGGCCTGATGAATATAGCTCATCTTATCCTTTTAGCCAATTCTTCTAGGTAAAACAGCTACAGATGTGACTCAGTTTACACTGGTATTAGTTATCAAGGTAGGTATCACTGAAGAACAATGTGTGTCAGACCAGGCTGTCAGTCAACAGCAAATTTGTCATTATGCCAAGAACAAAATACATTTTGAGTATGCCACCAATCTGTTAACAAGCCAATTTGTTAACACCAATTTGTACTGGTAGATAAGCATCTACCTAGACAAGGGCAGGCATTGGTACAGCAACAATTAATTCTGTCTGAACTGGAATTTGTGCTGTTTTGCAGAGAATGTACAAGTTAGATCCCATCAAGATGGGATGGATTAGAGGAATTAGTGATTTTATCTCCTAAAAAGGATGTGCACATGTGTACTGACGAGAATGGAGAACTGTGGGGTTGGGAAGTTGAGCAAATTAAGCTGAATTGTGGATTAAGGCAGTCCCCTCAGCTAAGGGACAGCTGACCCTCTCTGTCCCTTAAGTTCCTTTGAATAGTCCATGTTGTCTGAAATATTTCACTGTAAGAGATATAAACTACTATTTTTCAAATAAGCAATATATTAACTGTCTGAGGCTATGAGGAAAGTTTCTTTCTCAGCTGGCTGTTCTGGAATTGTTTATTTTAAATGATGTAAATGACTTTCTCAGGGTAGCTAATGCTGGTTTCCTTGAGCCCAGACTAAATGGATCCTGTCTGATGTTCAGTGGAAGTTCCTTGTTGATATTAACTAAGTCAAATCAAGATTCACATTAGTCTCATGAATTAAAACGCTGAGCACTTAACCACGTGAAAAGGTGGTTTGGACTTTCTGCATTTCAGTAGTTTAGATATCCTTCTTCAAAATTAGTTGAGTGAGGGGAAAAAAAAAAAAAAAAAAAAAAGGGAAAGTCTCAAATTGTTGGTAAAAATACTGTAAAAGGGCAGCCTGCTTTCTGGTGGTTTTTTTTAATCCAAATGACAAATTGGTCTTGCTGGACTGTGTGTGAGTGTGTCTGTATGTGCATACTCCACAAATGATGAAGGAACTTTGGACCCTTAAAAATAATGTTGGTGCTAATTACAGAGGTAGCAGGGTGCTCTTTGGGGGAACTGCAGCAATAAATACTGGGCTGGACATGTTATAGCAGCAGCATATGAAGCTAGTTTGGCTTCCAGATACACCTGCTGGACTGCAGAGCTTTCAGTGCTGCCTGGAGGAACACAGCCCTTGAATTTCAGAGCCAGTTGCTGATTTTATTCCAGTCTGGCTGAAATAAAACACTGGAGTAATCTTTTCCAGACTGAGCCAGTACAGAGCTCTGCTCCCTTTCCATGGTTTCCCTTGCTGGAAGCCACAGTGTTTCTCCAGCTCTCTGTTCTTGTGTCTTCCAGATCCCAAGCCCACGAAAGGAGAGTGGTCCCTTGGCACAGGTGTTGAACAGTGCTGTGGGGTTTGGAGCCAGGGTTATTGTTTGGACATGCAGCTGGAGTCTTCAGGCAGATACAGATCCATGAGATATGGGAAGGGGATTTGACTGTAAAGACTGCATGGGAGAGGAGCTTCAGGAAAAATTATTTTTAAGTGGGAACCTTGAGGATACTAAGAAAAACATCAATTAATAATCAAAAAAAGTCTCCAATGGATCTTTCTTACTATTTCAATGGCATCTTCACTCTCTGCTTTTGTAGTTTCCCATTCTCTCAGGCATTTCCCACCAGTTTTCTTTCCTTTCGGTGCCAGTTTAGTTTTTCCCAAATGGTTTACATGACTACAAATTTTCATTTGCTGCTGCAGGTGGACAGTGTTGATGACTTTCCTTGCAATTCTAGAGGCAAATGCAGAGCTTCTATTGAAGTAAGGCAAGGATTGTGAAATCAGTTTCTGATGTATTTTATTCTTGGGCATAATCAACACATGGGCTGAGATTTTTATGGTTGGGGTGAGGTAAAGGAAATGATTCAAGTGTTCCGTCATCTTTGGTTTTCAGTCCACAGAAAATGAACAAAATTCATTCTTAATGGGGTCAAATGGGTCCAAATCTCAGTTCCATTTCTTTGAATATAGAGAGATTCTACAGTCCAAATTAAAAGGAAGAAAATGGTCCTGTTCTTAAAGTGAACAAAGACTGATGTGGTGCTGTTACAGGAGACAGAATTAGCACACTGGACAGGTGAGGAATGAGAAGGTGATGGCAAAGCAGTGTTCTGCAGTTTCTCAGACATATCCAGGTGGACAATCTTACTTCTTCCACAATTCCCTGAGACACCTTCAGATGATTTGGTTGGATTTTTAAAACTTGAAGCCATCAAACCTGGATGACGAAATTTGAATAAATCACTATCAATAGTCAGAGAAAAGATCTTCCATGGACAATATGCTGACCTCTGTATTCCTACTGTGATTGTAATCTACCTTCATTAATAGTTACAGTTTTTTACAAAAAAAACAGTTGCAAATCCCAAATCATAAACCACCAAACTCTTCTGATGATGAAATACATTAGGTTCTGCAATATCTAATAACTCTTATACCCAACAAATAGAAATACTGAATGTGCACCTTTCATTATACTGTGAAGACTGATCCAATATAGATTTTATTGCCTTATGTTCTTCAAAGTATTGAGAAATTACGCAGATTTCTGTTCCTCCTCTGTCCCTGGGGAAAGGATAGGTCCTGATGAGTGGGTCAATAGGTTTTTTCAGAGTACAAATATTAATTCCTCATTCGCCAAGAAAAGAAAAAGAAAAAAAAAACACGCCACCATAATTGCTCTTGTGGAAAAAGAATTGGATTTTTTCCTTCAGACATTATCCCTCTCCAGGTTTATTGCAAACCTCAGCCAATTTTACATGTGAACTCAACAAGCTGAGTGCAAAATGGATTAGCTTCATCATGTTCCAGCTCCAGGAAAATTTCTAGGAATCAGGAGAATAAGCTGACAATTTCTGATGAAAGATAAAAAAGACTTTTAAATGTAGAATTTTTGGCATCTGATGTTAAAGCAACATCATCCAACAATATTATCCAACAATATTAATGAAGCATTTTTTAATTTTAGAAATATTTTTATTAGTTATATGCAGACCTCACTACACCCACTTTTGGATTAATTAAGAAGAAATATACTGTTATGTAAAATTAGTGTAGCTTAGCATGCAGGCCTTGATGTCATCTATCAGTAAATTAGATAATTGAGAATATGTAAGTGGGAAGATTGCCCAGCCTGGAGGATTTCCTGCAGGAGTTCTGGAGAGATCTCCCAGCCTGCTCTTGTAGGGAGGGTTTCTGTCTGTGGTGACTCACTTTTCCAGGGCCACTTTGTCCTCTGAGTGTGCGAGAAATCCTATTGTCACTTGTGTTAAACTGGAAATGAGTGCTGTGCTGTACTTCAACTGCACATCTATTTCAGTTCACAATAACGTCACACAAGAAAATACTGGCAAAAATTCTTATCATGAGTCTAGAGGAAGCCTTACCCTTAATTGATTCACATAAATTGAATTGAGCTTGGCTAGATGACCTTCAAACGCTTCCCGGACATGTGGGTAGTGACCTGTGATGCCTGAAAGCACAAGTAGTTCTAATACACCTTTACTGACAGCAAAGCCTTTTGAAAAGGTAATTGGGGCTATTCTTACAGAACACTTTAAACTTGTACTTCTCCTGAGTTCTTTGCTCCAGCTGCTCTGTACTGGCTCTGTCTTATACCACTGAATTACCTCTCAGTTTTGCAGCACTACCAAAACTGTGTCCATGAGCTTCAGGATTTACTTATAAACAAAATGATCTATATATTCCTGACACTGCAGCATCATCCAACATAAATTAATACAGCCTTCAGGTAGTTGCTGATTTAGTCCATATCTAAGCTGAAGTTCCATAATTAGAATTCTCCAATCACCAGTTTAAAATTCAGATTTGCTGTGTGATAACTTGTAAAGACAAAGCAAATATAATTCTTCCCATGCCAAGTGTTGGGGCTTTTTCTCTCAAGAGCTTTTGTAGGCAAATAGATACAGTTAAGCGCCTACTACAATGCTAGCAAGAAATACCAATAAACATAGGAATGTGAATTGAATGTAAATTTAAATACTGTGCTCTCTCTCATGACTTCCCATATAAATAGGTTTATATACTCTCTTCCTGGGTCTGTGAGAAAGTTAAATTACTAAGAGGGAGTACTTTTTGCAATTAGACCCTTTGTAATCCTCATCCAGTGCTGTCCTTACCCTTGGCAAAGGTGGAGCAGCTTCAGACAAGGTCCTGCACATCCCGAGAGGTTCGCTGAGCTTCAGAGGCCAGACACACAGAATTTCTGGCTACAGTAAGAATGCCCCAGTATCTTCCCAAATCCATGCCCAGAGTCTGTGCTCTGGTCAGGGGGAAATTTCTCCGAGTTTAGACTTCTTCACTAAAGACTTGGCAGGAGTTTCATCAGAGCACTACAGAAGATTTCCTGTCCCAGTGGTGTATAAACACAGCAACAAGAGTACAGTGGCTGTGTTCTTAGAAATTCTTTCCTTTGTTGTGCAAGGTGAACATTGTGTTCTGTAGTTGATGCTGTTGCTTTTTCAGGAATATGGTGGATGATGCAAATGTGACTTCACATGCAGACTTGGCTTCTGCATCCAAAATGCTGCCAGTGGCAGCTGGGCAGAGGTCTGTAAGAAGATGTTTCTAGCAAAATGGAAAAGCAGGATTGCACCCAGAATAGAGCAGTCCTGACATTAGATCTACTGCTAAAAATAGCCTATTTTTGAAGATATTAAGGACATAGACATTCAAAGCTCTCTTCTAGATACACTTGCATTACAAATTTTGAATTAGCTGAAAGGACACTGCCTAACTCCTCCAATTTATTTCTGTCTTTTTATTCCTTGGATATTTTATCCTTCCTTTCGTAGTGTCCCATTTTCCCCAGGACAGTCATTGATTGACCATTGGGCCAGAGACCAGGGGAGCTCCAGGCAGGGGCTGCCAAAAGATCCCTGCACTGGAGGCTTCCAAGTGTCAGGGCTGGAAAAAGCAGCTTGCCTGGATCAAAAATCTTCACTTTTTGTTTGCTCATGGGCCATACTAAAAATAGTTCACTGCTGATGAGGGTGCACTGTGGTATTCCAGCAGTAAGTCATGGCATTCCACACTTTTACTCCTCTGTTTCTAGGAAATTCAATAAAAAACTTGGTCCAATACACACAGACACACACAAAAGAAAGCATTTACTCTCAGTGGCTACATTTACCATCAAAGTTGGTAATGTTTCCTGAAATTGGTTTCTGATCCCCTGAAAGGCTGTGGGTTTATCTTTCTCTTCTTTTTTTTTTTTTTTTCTTTTTTTTTTTTTTTTTTCAGAGGTTAATTTCAGGGAAACTGAACTACATACGTGAAACTCTAAAATATCAACTCTCCAGATAAACTGTGGCATCAGGGGCGTAATGTCTGTGTGACTTGCCTCCAGTTCCATGAATTCCAGTGAATTCCCAGTTTCCACTAGCAGGTGGCAGGCAGATCTGAGGGTGGCTGTTTTCTGCTCATTTTGAATCAACCCGTGGTTTTGAGGGTGGGGGAAGAGGAGGAGGGCTGTGATCTGGGGTGAGAGGGAAACACTGGACTGGAGCCTGGGGAGGTCAAACCCATTGGCTGGTAGGGAGTTGCACTCACTGAGTTGTTTCAGGTCATGTATGAGTCCTCTTTATGTGACAGACCTGCACAAAATGCCAAAGTGGTTCAGCCTGCAGGGCTTTGGCAAACAGATCATCTCTCATGATTCATGCAGCACCCTTCCTCTGCTCTGCCTATGATGATCTCTCAAATGTCACCTTCAAAGGCAAGAGTAAAGCTGAATCTGGATTCAAAAAATGACCCACAAGCAGAGTTTTGTGCAGCATAAAAACCAACCCTGAGCGTCTGAAGTTGCCAGTGTAGGTTGCTAAAGCAAGTCTTGCTGAATGAACTGTGTGTTTGTACTGGTTATTTAGAAACAGCTTTAAGATATTTTCCTCTCTTAATTTCACTCATACCTTAACTCTGTGACACTGACAGTGTCACTGCCAACTTCCCAGAAGTCCCGTAGCTGATTCTAATTTACATAACCTATTCTGCATATTGCTGTATGCAGACAGAAATGGGTATTGTCTTGGGTTCTGTCTCTTCCATCATCTCCTCCCAGCCCCCTTCTCAGGGCTGGGGAAATATGCCAGATGCAGGCAGAAGCAGATTTGGGAGGGGCTGTGCATTTTTCTCCCCTGGGTTTACCACGCTGAGGAGCACTCCATGACTGGAGACAAGTCCTCATCTCTGGGCAGTTAGTAGCCATTCCCCTCTGAAAATGGGATTTCAGTGCAGTCATGAGGCTATGCAGAGAGCCCATCACTCTTCCAGAGAATCATTACTCCATTTCCTCTTTTGTTCTCCTAATTAGGAATTTTCTACTCCTAATTCTGCTTCAGTAGAGCACATACCACAGCCCTCCTGCCATCCTGTACCCTGGTACACACACCACGCTGGTGGTACGTGGTTACAAAGCCAAGAACTGACAAACTGGGCAGTATCAGATTTATATTTGTATATGCCACCTGAAATCTGCCCACTGACACGTGTGCACTGACTGACACAGGGGTGCTGGGGAAATATGTGATCTCAACTCTCACAAAACCAGAACAGAATCGGCAGGAAACACAAGGAAAGCCCTGTCTCAATTTTAAGGGCTGGAATTTGCAAACAATTAGATTTTTTTAGCACTGTTTCCTATAGATAATTCTGTGTTCTACAAAGTAGAAACTTTGCTAGCATTCCAGAGTAGCTTTTTAAAATACAAACTTAGTGTTATTTTAATTATGTTCATTGCCAAAAAGATAATGTACTGCACGTGGGAGAGCCAGACTCTCCCAGGTGCTGAATGTGGAAATCACTGAGTTGGGGCAGGATAGGCTGGCAGAACTGAGCTTCCTCCTGCTTTTCTGGGTCTTGGAACTCCCACTTTACTTAAAATTAATCACAAGACATCAGAAGCGTTCAAATTTTGAAGATAAGTGCTTTTGTGCTACTGCATCTGCCTGTGCTCACACGGCACACACACCAGCATGGTGGTTTCTAAACAGATGAGCTGAGCAATGCAAAGCCTCTGTGCAGCTCAGGGATGACTCAAACAAATCTGAGTCGATGGAGAGAAGGAGGCAGAAGGGGCAGTATTTCTTCCATCTGAAGTGAATGTATTGAAACCCCACGAAAAACCAACGCTAAACACATGTGGCCTTTTGGAAAGTGTCTCTGTGCAACTGCATCCACAACGTGTAGAACGATAAAATCATCTCCCGAGCTGAGTCGAATGGCAGAGCTGAAGGAGAGCTGTAAATAAAGTGGTAGGTGGTTTCCTGCTAAAACTCCCCTGCATGTCCAAGAACCCACTGTGACTCAGCCATTGCAGTCACTGGGAACTCAGCACAGACACCCTTTTCTAGTTGGGTGGTTTTACTTCTCTTTTTGCACCATGCCAAGAGGGGCTCCATTCATCCCTGGAGGAATCGAATTGACAAATATGACCCATTGCTTTTTATTGGCTTAAGGTAATGATCTCACAGTAGACCCAACAGGACTGTTCAGACTTCTTGTCTGGTTAGCAGGATGGCTGCAAAATGATGTGTCTGCTTGCGTCTTTCATGTGAAGGTTCTTGGGACTTATATTCGCATACTTTTACTGGGCTCTTACATGCATCTCTTGATGGCCTAAAAATCAAAATTTTGGTTGCTTTCATTTCATGTGCAAGAATACTCAGAAATTACCTTTCTTTTTCCTCTCTTTTTTTTTTTTTTTTAAGAGTATGTGTGTAAATATGCTGAAGAGGAGGCAATTACTATTTGTTTATAATACATTTTCTAATGTACCTACGATTCCTTCAAAGAATTAACACCTATGAAAAGATAAACTGACCTGGAAGAATCCCATATTAAAATAACAGCAGTAGCAATGTCTAGTAGCTTTTAGATCAGCAGCATCCACTCTCACTTGCACTAGAATATTTTATGTCTGAAGCAGTCAGATGTCATTTTGCTCCTCTGGGCTCAGGGTTGTGGAACATCCTTTGCCTTTGAGATAATGCTTTCCCTGGTCCATTTTGAATTTTTATGGACAGTTGCCTTCCCATGTGCAAAGTTCTGTACACACAGAGCTTTAAACGTGTGTGCATTGGGAATTAATAAAACAGGTTTGGGAGATCTGCAGGTTTCCATGAACTGTCCTAGAACAAGGTGTTCTTTTTCCCTCTTTATCCATACAATATTATGCTTCTTCTTTCTTCACACTTCTGTTTGTACCTTGTCTCTTCTCCTCCACAGTCCTTTTCCTTTTTTTCCTTTTTATTTTATTTATTGTACTCCCTCTGTGCTAGTGCCAGCTAACTCCTCATTGGTTTCCTCCACAGCAGTGCTGGAATGTTGTCCCATCTGACCTTCCTCTGTATGAACAAATACCTACCGCCCAGGTTAAAATTTTACTCCACTCTGTTTTTTTCTGCTTTCCAGCTCAGTGTTATCTAAGTGACCCTTTAATTTCTGTTTAATACCTCTTTTAGTTTCAAGGTCCTGTCTGTCTTTTGCTTTCTTTCTCTTTGTTATATTAAGTATACTTTGTACAGGGTGGTTTTTTTCCCTTCTGAGAATTGTCTACTTTCTCCAGAGTTTTCAGTTTGGCATCTGAAGGTTATCTGTGGTTCCTTGTTAGTGAACTTCCTTTCTGGGAAGTTCAGCCTCCTTGTATTCTGACTCAAGTCATTGATATAAAAGTACATTCTTCTTTTTCTTGCAGATTCCTATAACTGCCCACTTTTCTTTTCTTTTCTCTTCCCCAGCTGTGGCATGGACGAGGGGCCTCAAAGGCAGCAGGGGCTGGGGCTCACCATCTCTCAAAGCTGGTGCCATCAGCTGGGATCTGGTTTGGGGACCAAGGACACACAAAGTGACCTGCCCCATCCCCCTTCCTCCCAATGGACTGCCCTAAACTCCTTTTACTTCTACCAAAAATACCAGAAATAGAGTCAGTACATAGTACATCCACTTCCACAGAGGAGGTTTAACAGGCCATCTGATCACTCTGATATCCACACTAAATGATCGTTTTATTTCACCAGGTGACCAGAACTCTCCTCCTCCTCCTCCTCCTCCTCCTCCTCCTCCTCCTCCCCCACATACTCTTAATTTAAGTATATTAGTACTTAGGGAAAATGATGGGGCTATGTGGGTGGTACCCCACAAACACAGAGTGGGTGCTGAGATCCTGCCTTCTGAGAAGAGCTCACCAGAATGACCAGTGAGGGCAGTGAGTGGGCAGAGCCCAGTGCTGGGAGTGCTGCACCTCCAGCATGCTGCAAGGTGACTGCTGCCTGTGGCTGTGACAGTTCAGCCTGTGCCCACGTCAGGGAGGGAAAGTGCTGCACCCTTACTGGTCATGTTGAGTCATTTGAACCTTCTGCTACATCTGGCATGAATTTCAGTTTGAGTTACTCCTGTGCATCATTATTTTCAATAGAAGCTGGAGCCACAGAGGTGAAATTACATTTACCAGAATCTGTCATTAAAACTGACAGCTATTTCTTATTAGAAGTAAAAGAATCAGGTTTTGAACAGCACTGAACAGTGCCATTTTCAAGTAGTCGCATGTGGAGTAAGACTATTCATCAGAAAGAATAGAGAGAATATAATCCCAGGTATTCAAATGCACCTGCCTGTACTCTTCCCCTATTAGAGCTGAAATCAAGCAATGAAACAGTAATTGGAAGACAAGTCCAATTAACCATGGAAAACAGGAATTTACCAGTGACTAGCAAGCCTGTTTTAATTTAAAGGGAAATCTATGTCACTCATTTGTCTTTACAAAACACTGTGTGCAGCTTAACACTAAGCATTAGCTTCAGGTGGGCTTTTGTACCACCTTGGATTACATCCACACTTTTGGTCTCAGCCACACTGTGAGGTTGCCAGTGTCTTTTGGCCATCCAGATTTATGTCAATTGTTTATGGCTTCAAATAATTGTACTGCAAACTCCTGGACTACTCAGAGGAAGTGCTCTGCCTACAAATACACACCTTTGTTGTAGCTTGGAAAACTTCCACCAGGACTTCTTTACCTTAGTGCCTTCTCTGTTTTTTTCTTGTGTGTGTATTGAAGCATTTTACAGGGACAGAATTAACAGGAACTTGGACTCTGCTTTTCAAAGGAATTAGGAGCAAAACCTTCTTTATTTGCATACTGCCTGTCATGTGTTACTGCAAGGGCTTTCTGCTGAAATGGAAAAGCCACACTGAGAAATAAGGCAAACCAAGATACCAGAACAACAGTCAAGTGGAACTGTGTCTGTTCATATTTGAATCTCTTGTTTGGAGGAAGTTCTGTTTTCACCTACAATACTACACAAGTTCCTACAAAAATCAGTTCAATGTTCGTGTTACTCAATTTCTGAAGAAATCATTTGGTTTTGTGTTTAGAAAACTTACTGCCAAGCCCCCTCTGCTGGAGGGAAAAACCATATTTTCATCCCTGCATGCTAAAGGCATCTATTAAAAGCATTCCAGCTTATTACTGTGCAAGTAATTACAAGCTCATAGTTCACAAGATCTTTACTACCTTTCTATTATTATTATCATCTGTCATTATCTGTCATAAGTTGTGCTTTAGAGAAGAGTTTGGATTATCACTGCGAATTTGTTCAAATTATTCCATCTGTATGAGTCAAAGTGTTGAAAATTCATCTTCTCAATTGATTCATTTATCATCCAAGTTATTTTCAATAGTGTCCACCCTCTTCATCCCCCTGCTATATCTCCTATGTATTATTTACATCCTTTGTCAGCAATCATTGCACACTGTTAGAGTGAACTCACATAATAGAGCAAACAGGAAAAATCTGACTGCAAGAAGCCCACATGGTTTTTCCAAGGCAATTCAGACTGCAAAGGTGTGCTTGTCTCACAGGCGTGACAAGAGCAGATCACTGGGTGAAAGACAAGACGATGTGCTGGTTAAACCACACTCATTATTTGTGTATGACAAATCCTTTTTGCAAGGAGCAGCTTTACACTTACAGATCAGGAAACAGGCACAGCAAGGAAAAACAAGCCCATAGCTTCAGCACTGAATGAGGACATGGATTTCAGCACTGCTCTGAAACACACTGCCTGGTGAACTTACTCTAGTGAATCAGGCTAAAAGCCAGAAAAGAAGTGTGTCACAACATTGAGCATTGCCCAAGAAAAGTTGGAGGTTTCTGTGATGAAGTGCTAGACCTGTTTATGCTTCTTTGTGGTGTACATTGAGAGCACTGAGTTTCTTTGGAAGGAGATCCAAAGCAGCCAGTGTGCCGTGCAAGGAACGATTGCCTGCATAGCTGAAGCTTTTCCCCCCTCGAGATTGTTCAAAAATTGGTCTCTGAAGAAAGGCAGTGTTTTAAAAATGGAGCAAGCCAAGAGAGCCTTGCTGGGGCAGCTGATTAATACTTGGACCTCCTCAGAACGTGGAAAAGTGAGACTCTTTTCCCTGCTTGGTGGAGAGCAGTCAAACTTCAGTTTCTCCCTTTTCTTGCAGTCGTTAAGGAGTTGGTGGCAGTCTCCTCTCACTGAGAGGGAATGAGGAGTACTTGTTAAGTGTTTGGGAACTTACCATCTAGAGCAGTCACTTGTCACTTGTCTAGAGCAGTCACGCTGGATTCTGGTGACCCCTGTGAGTGCTGTTAACTTACTGCACATGAATAGGTTATTAGAGGAGTTACCGAAGTGGTATTTGAAGCTGAGACAGAAGTCAGTGGCTCACCTCTGTGAAATGAAAGCTCCAACCTGCAGCCCTAAAGGCAAGGCCATTCCTCCTGTAGATCAGTGGCTCTTGAAAGCCTTTCTGTCAAATAAAGCAAGTTCACAGGAAGGCCAGAGAATGTTTCCTTCTATGGCTTTGTGGTGTAAGTCCTAATTTCAAAATAAGCTTGAGAAGCATGTCCTTGAGTCCGTGCCAGCGAGGGATTTGAGCTGATTCCCCAAATTGAGGCCTGAAGCCCCCACATTCCCACAAAAGATCTCACTAGTAAACTGCTGGATAAAACTGAGGAGGTTGAAAAGATAATGATACCCCTTTATGAACGTGTCTCCAATGAAGTCTCTGAAGGGATGAGAAGTGCTTCAAGCCTCTATTATTTAATTCAGTTAGAAAAAATAGTGACAATTTTCCCACAAACATCAAACTAGCCACAGTGAGGAAAGGTTGAACTGGTGTCTTATGTTAAAAAATCTTTTACAAATGTAATAATATTTCAGATGAAAACATGAATTAAAGTTTCCTAGAATATACTCTAAGTACAGCATGTGAGGTTAAATGAGTATACAGCCTTAGCTGCAGTAGCCAAATAAGTGTTAAAGTTAACAACAGGTTTGGACCAGAAAGAACTAGCCCTGAGCTCTAGGGAAGTTGGAGAACCCTGTCTTTGGAAACTGATGCCCAACAAGGCAGAGGGTTAAAAACAAGTAGTCTCAGTTCTCCTGTATGCAACATTTTGTGACTATGCAACATTTCCTGGCTGATGAAATGCAGCTGCAGTACCTCCCAGGTGTAAGTCATCTGTTGCTTTAGAATTTCAAAGCAATAAAGGGATTTCCCTTTCTTTCTGACTGAGAAGGTTTTATTGCAGGCTCTGTGCACACTGAAGGAAGAAGAGAGGAAGGGGGGTTGGGAAAGGTATTAGGAAGTGCTTCAGTCCCAATCAGTAGATAACCTGCAACAGGAGGAGCAGCATCCTGCTGAAGCATTTGGACAGGTACACCTCAGAGTTTCCAGGTCTGCAGTCTAGGGGTCTCATCCCACCTTCACAGGACTCTTGTGCTTGTATGATCAGAGCTAACCTGCTTCCAGAGGCCAAACTGTGCACAGACAAGTTGTAGCACTTAGTGCTGGAAAAACAAGCAGAAGTTCCCTCCTGGCACTCAGTGGGATGTAGCACAGGGACTGACCCGGGACACAGCTTGTCTCTTTCCAGAGGCCTCTGTCTGCAGAACCTGTTCATTCCTTACCATCTGAAATGCACAGTCTGCCCATTTAGGCAGAGCTGCAACATGAAGATACAACTTAAGGCCTGTGCAGCTGAGGCATTGCATATCCAGACATTTATACACAATCTAAGCGTGTGAATGAAAAGCAGCAAACGAAAACCATGACGGAAACTTGTTCTTCAGTATGAGCCTGCAAGAGACAGCTACCAGGAAAGATGAAAGCACTACTCCTAGGGTATAGATCTGTAACTTCTCTGATGAAATAATAAGCAAATACACTCTTTCCTACTCATGTACCAGGAATTTAACCAATCTTAGTGTAAAATTACAGACCATAAACTATAACTTGAGGACACTGCAAAACATGAAAAATGCTTGGAATTCAAGGACAGAAACTTCCCCCACAGTTTATGATTAAGAATTACATGCCATTGCTCCTTTTATGACTTTACAAATACTCTTTACAAGTGTTATCAGTTTGCAACGCTCCACAGCTGTGGGACAGAAATTGCAGAAGTACTGGTGGAGGCAGCTTTACTGCTTTGTGTCTGGGAAATGCAGCCGTTAGAAGGAAATGCATCTATCTATTGTACAAATCAAAAGATGAATGAGAAAGACTCTCCAGTTACTTTCAGTTCTGTTTCCTTTGGCTGGAATTTTTGTTTTCCCCAGACAATCATGTGTCCAGCCAGAACCCAGGGTGGTACAATGACATTTCTAAGAAACACAAGGGAAAGCTGCCACAAGAAAAAGGGACATTCACCAAACACTGCCAGTTTTGAGTAAAACGTGGCACTATTTAAATGAACACTCCTGTGACTGTAAACTTCAGAGATTTTCTTAGTAAGGACTGTTCCTCCCAGCCTTGATTTCGGAAGTTGATAGTGACCATTACTTGAGCTGATACCACAGGAAGCCTGAAGTGTGTTGCATTTTTCAGAAGGCATTGTGTACCCATCAAAACATGGAATAAACCCTTCAGTAAGAAGATTGAAACTGAGCAGCACTGGTTTTATGAGCACTATATACTGTTATTTAGCTGGGCCAGCAAAAGTGTTTTGTGAACTATCCACATTATGTATTCTGAATCTAACCTAAATACCTGAATGCTTAATTTTTCCAGGCAGAGAAGAGCAGTGGACCTGGAGAGTGATTGGAGCCAGCCCAGTTGCATATGAAAAATGTCTGCCCAAAGGTATTAATTCCTTCATCAATATTCTTAACTGCTGTTCACAAACCTGAATGAAGGTAAAAAAGGGACCTGGAGAATATTTTTGCTATCCCCATACACTCACTCAATATTTCATTTGCCAGAAATGAATGTAAAACCGATTCCATTAAATGGGCGTGTGAAAGCAGCAGTGAGTATGCTCCAGCCTCCTTAGTTCCACCGGTGAGTGCTGGAAGCTCTTGTGGTCTGGAGTGGTCTGAAACACCACTGAGTTCCCAGCAAAGGAAGAGCCAGAGGTACCAGAAGGGAAATAAACCAATGGTCTGTGTCAAACAGTAGGGTCAACTGTTCAAGCCTCCCTTGGCCTTAAAAATCTATGAAAACAACAAAAATGAAAATACCTAACCCGCATCTGTTACGGTTATTAGTAATCACAGTGTTATTTTTATAGGAGCCTAGATAACGTATTGACAAACCAGAGATATCTGTAGATAAGAAAAAGAAACTTGCATGTGCCTTTCACTTTCACCCCACACTATTTCTCATAAATGAAGCTGTAACCAGCAATGGAGCGCAAGATCTGACAAACTTTGCCTTGCAAATCCAAGGTCATGCATTGCTCTTTTCCGTTCTCAAGTGCCCTCTTCCATTATTAAGTGCCTATTGTCTGACATTTGTAGTTGTTCAAATTGTAGCAGAGCTACAGCTCTTTAAATGCTCCTGCGTATGACTTGAAATCACTTGAATATAAATGCTTGATATTTGGAATGTCAAAATTCCAAAGGTGCAACCAAAAGTGTGCACACAGTGTCCTGGCAGCTCTGCACAGCCACTCTGTGACATTTGCATGAGTCTGAGGCACCATCTGCACTGAACTGATGTCTCCTGCTTGGCTCTTAAAGTATTGACAGTTTCTATTTTGAACAAACAAGCACTGATGGCTTTTGCAATAGAGTGCACTACTGCAAGTCTGGTTTTGTGGGCTTGTCAGGTTTTGAAAATAAGGCATACCAGGTCTGCATTTATCATTTATTGCTGCTTTTCATGACAAGCTGAAAGCTTGCTAAGTTTTTGGCTTCAACATATTTGGATCCCTGATGAGTCATTTTTTGGTTGTATTTGAATTTCAAGTCCAAGTTTTGTTGTTTAGCTTCCAAGGCTTCCCTATATGGGGCTACATTTAGAAACAATCATTGTGTTGCACAACTGTGTGCAATCTTCTAGCCTTCTATAAAAATAAAATATTTTCATAGGAGTCATTAGTAACTAAATATATCCAGGTAGATAAATGTTCTTACAGTTGCCTCACTGCAGACTTCACACAACCATTAGTTCAGCAGAAAGGTCAGCTTACCTGTACATAAAAAGTTATCTTACCTGTACATAAAAAGTTATTTTAATATTTTTTCTTTGAAGTAGGTATTTTTCAGAGTTTTTTTCTATGTTCCTCTGGTTCATGTTGTTTTCCTGTTTATTTAATACCATGAGGTTCTAAACTCTCAGTGAATGAACTGGTTAAAATCTTGGAGCACCAGTAGGTGTATTTACCTTCACAAAAGCTGAGTACTGAGATGCTCATGGATCACTTGTCAGTGATGGCTATTCAAGACAGTGAATGCTAGCAATAAAATTCTGACCTTCATTCCATTAAATTCATATTTGAGCCTGCATATTCTGGGCTTAGTGGAGAGAGATTCCACTTATAGTGTCTAAATTAGAGAGTTTCAGCATAGTGCTTAACATAAGGTGCTGTACAAACCACAAACTAAAACCTTGATTAAAATTACTACATCAAGAGGTGGAGGCAGTTTGTGACATTTTAATGTCAAATTATATTTTAAACGTGGCATTTCCATATGGCTTGTGGAGGTCTTTCTAAAATGAACTGATGAGATGTCTTCCCATTTGGTTCATGCAGTCTTGTGTCTTTTGACTTTTTTCATAAATTCAAGAAACCTAAGAATGTAAAGACATACTTCATCAATTATATTATTGAGTGTTCTGATTTAGGAAGAACTCTGTGATTTAACATGACATTTTATGTCCTCTCTTAGACCTATTAAGAGAGAAGTAGGCCTTGTATATCCATATATTAATGTGACTTCCATCCAAAATTACTGCTATTAACACGCCAACATTCGTTCACTCATTCATTCACTTGTGCCAGTGGCTGGGGAGCAGGCCCAGCTGTGGAGGGGCTATGGCAGTAAATGCCATAAATTAGGGCATTTATGTAAATTATGGCAGTAAATGCATTCTGCATCCAGGCTTGTAGCTACTTCTGGGTTTGAATCTTGCCTTACACCGTGTACACCATAATAAGAAACTGGAAACTCGAGCTTCTTTAGGTCCCAGTCCACCTATGTACACAAAACCATGTAATATTGTTGGGCAGCTCCAAAGTTTCACTGCTGTTGATTTCCTCTTTATATTGTTTTTGCCTTTTTCAGTCATTCAGCTGTTTGTTGTGAATCCATGCCTGGTGTCCCCCTGCTGAGCAGCACAAAGCCAGCTGCTCCTCCAGCTGTGTTTTTTGCTTTTTCTTTCTGAAGTACCAGTTCTGGGGCCTTCCTGCTGAGCCCTTGGCAGCATCCTCTGCCCCTCCAGGTGTTACTGCAAGCACCAGGGGAGTTAGGAGACCACTGCTCACAAGCACTTTGTGAAGAAGATGCCAGTGCTGCTTGGTGCCCTGTGTCCAGTCCAGCATCCTTTTTGTCTGCATCCCTGGGCAATCACATGGACAAAGCTTTAGTCACAGCTTCATGGAGAACTAAGTGCAGCCGTTTTACACACAGATTCTCTGATCTCAGAGCAAAATTCGGTTAAAGACAGTCATGATGTGTGTCTGAGGTGATACTTCATGGGAATATAGGTAACAAACATTGGCCAAAGCACAGGGAGTAATGAGGACAACTCACTTTTCACATGAATTATCAGTGATGAGAAACAGCTGTCTGCTTGGCTGTGCAACCTGCAGCTGCCACCAAAGCTGCTATTAAATGTGTGCTCCTGAAGCTTGCAGAGTAATACCCCACACAGCAGCAGACGTGTGAGATTTCCCCTCTCTGGCTCCCTGTAGCTCTTGGATATACACTTCAGACTTTCCTCTTCAAGAGGCTTGATGCTAACTTCCAAAAGCTTTTTCCTAAATGAATGCATGCGTGTGCTGAATGTGAGATTGGGGCAAAATTCTTGAGTTATTATATTAAAATTCTGAATTCCTTTCAATTGTGCTCTAACAGTTTCTTAATTTGAAATTACCTTGATTGGTGGTGCTGTAGCTGTGATGTTTTTAGTTTAAACAAGATAAAGTTCATAGGGAGAGACAGTCTTCTTGATTGAACCTGAGAAAGATTTTGTCTGCATGAAAATTTGGCTATTAGTAAAAGCCTCTCCCTACTAAGCACCAGATATTTATTTCATTAATCTTTGAAGTGGCCTTGAATATTGCAGAATCCTGCTGCTGTATGCTCTGGAATGGCTGTAGCTTCACAGCCTTACTGGCTTCTATGTAGATGTCTATGTGACAGCTCAGATTTTAAGGTTTTGGAAGTAAAATGTCATTCTTCTGCTTACTGTTCTTTTCTTTAGGAAAATTATTCTTCAGTCACATTGCTGAATGACCTGGATGCTGACCATGCTGATCAGAGTGTATTTATGCAAAAGCAGCAGCTGTCAAGGGAAGACACTGTGATCTGTATTCCCCAACACTGATTATAGGTAAGCTTTTGCTAAATATCCAATTCTTTTATAAAGTGAAACTCAGTCACAAAGGTGAGCGACTGAAGTCTCCTTGCTACTGGCCCAACTCCAATCAGGATGGCAATCTAATGCTTTGGATGCCATTGTTATTTCCTGTTTAAAGAGTTCTTTTTTTCTTGTGCAGGAGTTTGAACAGGCCCATCTGGAAGGCAGCTCTGCAGACTATTTCCAGAGCAGCAAGCAACAGGGGTAAAGACCAAGCAATACTGGTAAAGACTGATTAATTTTTTTCTTTAATCGTGTCGTAGTCCTATTCCATAGAACACTGATTTATTTAATTTATTTAATTTACATGCTAGCATATTTATACCATGGAAAGAAACAAGCAGGTGACACCCACTTCTGCAGAACACAATGGGAGTTCTCTAAGTATTCTTTGTAAATGAAATGAGTCAGCTAAGCAGGAGAGCAGAGCCCTTTTCACAGCCTGCAGGCTCTGTGGCAGGGATGTGTGGTGAGTGACAGGAAGTTTGCATGCCAGTGGGAGCAATGAAATAATTTCTCATGCTAAGGCTGGCTGTACTAGCTGAGGTTTTCCAACTCTCTGAGGAGGTGATGTTTTTTCCTCTCCACATGCTGGGTGCAGCTGGCATCTCCTGGCAGCTGCAGGAAGGCTCTTGCCATAATCCAGTACTGATTCCACTAAGTGTAAACTTGCATGCCATTTAGAGCATCTATATTAAGTTCTCAAGGAAAAAGAGCACTGGGAGGTGCCTTGCTAATGCTTTAGCTGATGCTATTTGCCACAAAAGTTGGGTCACCATAGCTTAGAGTGACTCCTCTGTCACTCTAAGTGCAGAATTTGGCTTGATGACAACATGGGAGAGGCCAGACTCTTCTTGTTCTTCTAAGTAGTGGGATTCTGATGTCTGCTTTTCACATTTACCAGCCTTGGCCAAGTCACATCTAAAATACCACTTATTCAGAGCCACCTCCTAATTAAAACCTTGGCAGGTTGCAGCTAGAGTTTTCTTGTTTCAGCATATGACTTTGCTGGCTCCAGGTCTTTTGAAATTCCTGCCGAACACAATTTAGTATCCATCTGCCAGACTGCTCTGTCCCAAAACATAAATTACCAGCAGCTGAAGCTCATGCTAGGGATGTAAATACAACTGACTTCAAACCCAGCTGATTGATCCATTAATTTCGAATCATTAATTAAATTCAGTGATGATGAGGTAGTCTAAAAAAACCAAAACATTGAAGGATGAAGATGTTTTCCCCAGACTTCAGTCAGCATGTCCACATTGCATCTGTTATGCAATACAAAACAAACACCAGGAACAACTGATTTTTATGTTCTTGTGTTTGTGTCATATCATTTTGTGTGCAGTGTAAGAAAATAAGTCTAAATTAAGACAGATCTATTGAAGGTCAAACCTGATACTGGATGTGCTAAAAGCTGTCCTTCAATGAAGTTTCATGTGAATACCAGGGAAAGGAAGACAGTCTCAGACCCCTTCACTTGCAGAGTAATGCATTACTGCAAAGAATTGTTTTCACAGCTTTCTTCTGTGGTGCTGAGCTCCCATGTGCTGCTTCCTTCTGCTGGACGAGGATGTGACAGGCTCAATCATCCCTTTGCAGTCAAATCATATCCCTTTGCAGTTTACTCTGTGACTGTGGGCAGGCACTGGAGATGCCACAATAGAGCAGGTGTTGGCCTGTCCCCATCACATCCTCTGAGTTTCTGGGCTGCCAGAGTCATCTTGTTTTTACAGATCTGTTTTATGCACATTTGTGGGCCATTCAGACATAAACATTATGATCCATCTATGTTTCAGCTCCACACTTGGTGACTTTTCTTGCAGTCAGCTGTGGAGCTCCCAGCTAGCTCTATTTCTAAAGCTACAAAACACTAAAAATAAAATAAAAATTAAAAAAACTCCTCATGATTACTCGGATTCTGAATCCTAGGATAAAAATTAAAAACGTGTTTGAAACCCAATTCGTAACTTTTCAGTACTAGGAAAGAGAAATGAAATTAAGGAACCTGTTCTGTACATATTAGCCAATGGACTGGAAAGAAGGATTTTTTAAAACTCCTTTGGGTAGGATGAAAGGCTGTAAAAGATCAGATTTCCTGGCCAAGGGAGGATTTTTTCTGCTTCTGTAATAATCTTTTACCAACATTAGGGAGAGAAGCAGGGAATTTCTTCCATTTTTAGTAGTACTGTCAGTGGGAGCACAAAAAGGTCTGAGCTGGGGAGAAAATTTCAAGTTGCTGCTTCTTTGGAAATCTCTTTTCACAGAGATCTGGGGTCAAATTCTCTTCTAAGCACTCCTGGCACCATACCAACAAAACACTGCCAGTGTAATTGAGGGAGCCCCGACTCCTGCTTTCATCTGGATTTTGTTGTCTATGTGTAGTTTGACCTTTTTTTTTACCTACACTGTTTCCATCTCGTGTGTGTGTGTGTCAGCCTGAGGAATAATGTCCTTGAGGATGACTTTGAAGTGAGGTGCAGAGTGGAGTAGCAGGCAGAAGATTGATTCCTCCTTTTTTAATCCTTGCAAACCAACTCTCATCAGGCGTCCTCTCAAAAAACCTCCTCGTGTTTAATCCAGTGTAATTCAGAGCCTGGCAGGCACCAACTCAGTGCCTTTTCCAGCTTTTCCTCTGCTCCCCTCAAATCAGAGGATGATCACCGTGGGGTCACCTCCAGAACAGTCTCTGGAGGCCTCAGACATTTCCCCTGCAGCTGCAGAGTGTGTCTGTGCTGAGCTGCACCACGTCTTGGGGAAGAGCTTTGCAGATAATTCAGCATAACTTTGCATTTTACTCAAAGATAAGGATTGGCTGGTTTAGGTAAACAAATCCATTTCTTGACGAAGGTTGACAGTGCTTTTGCCCTTCTTATAACAGTTTCTTGAAGGCAAATCTTTTAAAAGGGACCTTTTAGTCTCTCCTGAAGCTTACACTCTTGTAGGGGTCTTGCCTTGATCTGTAGATTTAATGGCTTAATAAGCATTAGACCCTCCTATTATGCAGTAAAAAATAGGAATACAATACTTTTATCAATATTTGGCACAATTAATTTTTTTTTTATGTGAAACTAAATATTGATGCTGTCAAGTGACTGCAGCTTAAAGGCATAAATTACAAATATTCTCCTGTGAGCCTCGTTCAAATCTTGCATTCATATACAGTAACCATCTAATGTCTTTCTATTCCTGTAAGCCATATGATTTGATTGCCAGATTACATGGTTCTGTATTGTGCTTAGATGTCAGTGTTTTTATTGTTATTACCAATATTATGTTTTATTCTTACTGTAAGTGGTAACAAAAAATTAACTGCTTCCTTACACTATAAAAAGAATACAGTCTCATTTACAGAATGTCTCTAAACAGAAAGTATCTTTGGGGAAAAAAATACTGAATAAATAATTCACAATGTGATGGGTGAGTAGAAAAAAAAGGGCTTTTGATGTATTTTGCTACTCAGGAAAAAACTAGATTTTTAAAATAAAGTAACTGCTTATTTTAATGGAGAACAAAAGCTCTTCTAAAGCAGAATGCTTGCAGTCCGTGCATTTTTACCCATTCTGCACTTTTGTAAGTAACAGGACTTGTGAAAGTATTGGACCCATCCCTTTGGCTTTCCTGATTCTTGTCTTTGTTCCATCCGCCTGTTTCTTCATTAGTTCATTTCTTGGCTTATTTTCTAAATGAAATGTAAACCTACCCACCCAAAAGAAACCAAAACATTTCAAGAATACCAGACTGCAGCGAAGTGAACTAGCCTGTCTATATAAACAGACAGTAAATAAATTCCTAAAAGCCTTGGAATTAAAATCATCCATCTTAAAACTGCCCACACTTTCAGTGCATTATGCTGCGGATTTCCCCAGATGACCATCCCTGGGAAGATCAGCATGTGCATTTTCCCGTTTTCTCACGAAAGCGGAGTTTCACCCAGCCGCGGTTAAACTCGGCGGCCCCTTCCCGCCGGGCAGGGCCCAGGGCCGGGGCCACAGCACCGCTCACACCGCCTCCGGCACCCAGACCACCGAGGTGAGGGCTCCGGGCTCCTCCAGGTGAGGGCCGCGGGCTGCTGGGGCCGGCACGGGGCAGCGAGGGCGGTGGGGCAGGTGAGGCGGCAGCGGACACCGAGGGCCAGGTGAGGCGGCCGGGGGCACTGAGGGCGATGGGGCAGGTGAGGCGGCCGGGGGCAGTGCCCGCTCTCCGCACAGAGCCCCGGCTGAGGCGGCCGGGGGCACCGAGGGCGGGCTGAGGCGGCCGGGGGCACTGAGGGCGGGCTGAGGCGGCGGCCGGGGGCACCGAGGGCGGGCTGAGGCGGCAGTGGGCACTGAGGGCCAGGTGAGGCGGCGGCCGGGGGCACCGAGGGCGGGCTGAGGCGGCCGGGGGCACTGAGGGCGGGCTGAGGCGGCGGCCGGGGGCACTCCCGCTGTCCGCACAGAGGCCCGGCTGAGCCGGCCGGGGGCACTGAGGGCGGGCTGAGGCGGCCGGGGGCAGTGCCCGCTCTCCGCACAGAGGCCCGGCTGAGGCGGCACTGGGCACCGAGGGCGGGCTGAGGCGGCAGTGGGCACTGAGGGCCAGGTGAGGCGGCGGCCGGGGGCACCGAGGGCGGGCTGAGCCGGCCGGGGGCACCGAGGGCGGGCTGAGGCGGCCGGGGGCACTCCCGCTCTCCGCAGCCCAGAGCCCCGCGGCGCAGAGGCCTCATGTCCCGCCCGCTCTCTCCCGTCCCGCCCGCCGTTCCCCACAGGCCGTTCGCGGCCGCCGCCCGGGGGCGGGCCGGGCCGAGCGCTTCCCGCCCTCAGCGGCCTCCGGCGGCCCTCAGCATGGCCGCGGCGGCGCCGGGCCCGCCGGTGAAGGTGCTGGCGGCGCAGCTGCGGCGGGCGGAGCGGGGCGCGGGCGGCTGCTGGCAGCTGCGGCGGGCCGAGGCGGGCCGGGCGCCGCTGTCCCTGCGGGCCGTGTGGATGCAGGGCACCGTGCTGGAGGTGCAGCGCGGCGCCGAGGGCGGCTCGGCCCGGCTGCAGGACGGCAGCGGGGCCTTCACCGTGCTGGGCGTGGAGCAGGTGCCGCAGGGCCGGCCGTGCCTCAGCGCAGGTACCGCGGGGCGGGGGGACCGCGGCGGGCGCTGCCCTGGCCTACCCGGGCCTGCCCTACCCTGGCCCAGCCCTACCCTGGCATTGCCCTGCCCCTGGCACTGCCCTGGCACTGCCCTACCCTGCCCAGCCCTACCCTGCCCAGCCCTACCCTGGCACTGCCCTACCCTGGCACTGCCCAGCCCTACCCTGCCGAGCCCTACCCTGGCACTGCCCTTCCCTGGCCTTCCCTGGCACTGCCCTGCCCTGGCACTGCCCTACCCTGGCACTGCCCCTGCCCAGCCCTACCCTGGCACTGCCCAGCCCTACCCTGCCCTGCCCTACCCTGGCACTGCCCTACCCTGCCCGTGCCCGCTGTGACGGGCTCGGAGCAGCCCCTCCGCCAGGCCAGGCCCGGGGCCCCGCAGGAGGCCCTGAACGGGAGATTATTCTCCTCTTTCCTGGTTTTTTTTTCTTTCTTTCCTTCTTTCTTTCCTTCTTTCTTTCCTTCTTTCTTTCCTTCTTTCTTTCCTTCTTTCTTTCCTTCTTTCTTTCCTTCTTTCTTTCCTTCTTTCTTTCCTTCTTTCTTTCCTTCTTTCTTTCCTTCTTTCTTTCCTTCTTTCTTTCCTTCTTTCTTTCCTTCCTTCTTTCCTTCTTTCTTTCCTTCCTTCTTTCCTTCTTTCTTTCCTTCCTTCTTTCCTTCCTTCTTTCCTTCCTTCTTCTTTCTTTCCTTCTCTTCCTCTCACCAGAAATGCCGGTTCAAATGGGGAAATACTGGTCTTCAGAATTGCAAAAATTTTATTATGCAATAGGCACATTGCTTAAAAATTCAGCCTTCTGACCTATCCTCAGTGCACTTACACAGTAGGACAAATTTGCATTTGTTTGGCTCTTACTGTATGTGAAAATGTAGTTAAATATGCTGTAAAAATGGCTCTACAGATAATGAAGCCTTTTTCTGAAATTTAGTTCCTCAGTTTTAATTCCTGAGTGTTCTTACAAGTATTGGCATCTTCAGTTTACACCGTTTACTTGGCTTTCGGTAATTTGGTTTATGAATGTAAGTGATAATAGATTAATTCATGCTTACTTGTTTTTTAGGGAAGTATGTAATGGTCATGGGTGTGGTGCGGTCCTGCAGTCCTGAGCCCATTCTTCGAGCAATAAAGATGACAGATCTCTCTGAAAACCCCATCCATAAGAGTATGTGGGACCTTGAAGTGGAGGATTTGCACAGAGTCATCCCCTAATACTTTTACTTTCTGCATAAAAGAACTGGAAATTTGGTTTATTTTGCTTTTTGGTGCAGGACATTGGACTATTCTGTGTAACCACTTTTGGAGTAAGCCAGAGTGAGGAGTTGACCTGAGTTAGGTGTAGTGACCAGTATTTATCTGATAATAACCACAGTGTTCATGTCTGCCCGTCTCTGTTTGTACCAGCATATTTGAGAGATGCCTATTTGATGTTCTGAGTAAGATGTCCACACTATTAAAAAGGCTGCATGTTTGTTTCTGTCTGTGTTAGCTGGTGTTTGTGGAGCACGTGTTGAGGCAGTCGTTCAGCAGCCAGGGCTGCACAGGACTCTGTTCCCAGGTGAGCTCAGTACCTGGCATGAAGGCAAAATGTGTTTCAGCCCATTTAGGCTGTGGTTGGAAATAATCGTTTTCACCTGTATTTTCTGTTTCAGTAATCACCGTGTCTGCTTCCAAGACAGGTGTCTCTTGGTAACCATTAGCAATGTCTTGTACTTAAAATACCTCTCTAGTTTCTGAACCGGCGGAAGTGGTAATGGCCCCTCTGTTCCAGTGAAGTGAATGAAAAGATGTGATGCAGGATTCCTTGGAAAAGGTGCTCCAGGTGCAAGGTATAAATATTTTTTACCTCCAGAAAAAAGCATTCTGTCCCTAAGTGCATTTATGTTTTTGAAGTTTGTTTTTTTTTTCCTCCCAGTGTATGCTATTTTTAACTGTTTAAATAATTCTAAATCATGTCCTATTCTTATCTTTCCTTCTCTGAAAGATAAAATAACCTATGAAATCGCATCAAGAAACCTATAAAAATATTACTATTTTTTATTTTCCATCTTGTCTGAAGAGAATTTAGGTCCTGATGAATTATTGCATTATCTGTGTGGGATGGCTTTGGCATTGGGGGCTGTATTGTTCAGCAATAGAGTTATGTTAATTAGGAATGTTATTGGAAGGGAAGAGAATCTCTGACTGAATGCTCTGCAATTTAAGATGAGAATCAAGTGGTGGTAATTAAATTTTTTAATTGTGGGATTAGGTTTTCAAAGCATGTGGAAACTTAACTGGCATCCTTTAAAGATCTGAGGTCTTTGAATGCTAAGGAGTGGATTTCAGAGGACAATTCCAGTCTTAGAGTTTGGTATTCCAAACCAGACCACGTCACAGGCAGTTGGATAGTGGAAGTCCTGTGCTCTCAGATCCTGCTGATGAAATGCCAAAACGTACACAGATAAGAATTTTGGCAGTCTGGGTTTATTTATTGTTTGTAATTCTGGAAAACACCCACTTGTGGAGTGCTGTAGCCTTTCAGAAATAATCCATGAGACCAGCATATCAGCTGGTAACTGGTTCATATTAAAAATTGCTTTCCTAGGAGTTCAAAGCAAAAGACACTTGTAGCCAGGGTGAGTGTTGTAGTTCTAAACAGAAGACTGCAGGAGCATGCTTTAACTCCCAGCTCAGCTGTACTTCACTTTGTGAGAGGCTGATGCAGCTTGTGGCTGTTTAAGGCTGGGCTGAAGGGCCTTGTTTCTGATTTCCACAGTTTAGCATTGTGGGGCTCTACTGAGTGCTGGGAATTCTCCCTTTTCCTCATCTTACAGCCAAATTCTGCAGTTAGAACATGGGTTTGTGATTTTTGTTGCTGTTGTACAGCAGAGTATTTAATTGAGGAGTTACAGGATAAGGGGGTTCTTTAGCCCTGTGTTGAGGAGGTCAGAGCTGAGCTCTTGTTACATCTGTCTTGGGGTTAACTTGGTGTACTGTGTAGAAATTCTGTGAACTTTATAGATCATGGGGCCTCTGTATAAAGAGCATGTTGGAGGTGAGTTGTAACCTCACCTCCTGTCTGTGCTCTGTGTGGGCAGGGGTGTTCAGAGTGCTCTCACAGCAGCAGTTACAGAGGCAGCAATTCCTGTGTTGTGTGGTGGGGAGATCCATGAGATATGCAGTGGGTATTATCTGTTTGCCATATGACAGCATAGTTCATATACTGCATTACTGGCATTTGAGGCATAAACAGTTTGGATTACTTCAGTCAAGGTGTTCAATAATGTGCAGCGTTGCCAGTAGTTGTCTACTAAAAGTTTGGTCCTGATAAAGCCAGGGCTAGTGCAGTGAAAAAAGCCAGATTTGAGATACTGAAGCTGATGGATTGATCTGATAAATGCTTCAGTCAAACCCTTCCAGGGTGATTCTTTTCCAGAGGTTCATGTCCATGAGAAATCACAAAGGTCTCAGTTGGCCTGAGGGCTGCTTTGTGTGGAGCTGGCACACTGCCCTGCAGGGACACTGCTGTCCCTCCTTCCAGGTCTGCCTGGCACATCCTCCTGGCACTCTGCTGATGTGTTTGCTGACAGGAGCTGCCCTCTCTCCTCAGCTGGGCAGGAGGGCGATGTGTTGGCTCCATTTTTAAATTCCCCAGAGGAGACATTACCATGCAGTAAATAAGGCATACTTAAAAACTGTTTGGCTGGATGGTTTTATTGGTTCATTAAAGGGTTTACAGTTCATTTGAAGAACCCAGTGGCCTGTGCCACTGCTGTGTTTGTGGGCAGGTATTTGTTGAACAGTTGTGACAGAGCTTTTGCCTTTGCATTAACAGCAGAGTCTGGCAGGGAGCAAAGGCAGCACTGTCAGTGCAGAAACATGGAGATAACACTTTATTCCTGACAGCTATGAATCAGTGCTGAACTCCAGTTGTGAACATGACCTGGAACACTTCATTTCAGTGTGGGGTTGTTTGGAGTTTTTCTCTGTGTCCGTTTTCCCCCCTCACCCCTGCTGGTGGCTGTGGTGGCCCTGCTCAGTGTAGGTGGTGTCCCTGTGTGCAGTCAGGTGCCCTGGGACAGGGACAGTCCAGCCATGGCCTCAGCAGCGTTTCCTTGGCTCCAGGGCTGGAGCAGGTCTGACTCCTGCTGAGCTTCAGGGCTTGAGGTGTGTCAGAATTCCCGACTCTCTGAAGAGTATCCAGACAGGAACTCTGTGCATGAGGAACCTGGGAACAGCTGGGAGGTACCAAACAGCTGGGCTGAGCAAAATGGCTGCAGTTAAAAATGTTTATTGGTAGTTAAATGGCGTCTTTATTACGAGTGATAAGTTATAAGCAGCTTTTGGAGGAGACCTGGTGTCGGCATCCAGCTCAGTGTTCCTGACTGCAGTTAGCATTTAGTTAAATTCCTGTATTTCTCTACTGCTGACTGAGCTCTTCTCAGTCTTTTCCTCTACCTGCTGATGTTTTCCTTTGTTCCTGAAACTGTCACCGCAGGACTTTGAGAGGTGCTTGGTGTGGTTAGCTGGGGAGTGAAGTGACATTCAGTAACTGGGGAGAAAATTATGTGGTTTTTTAATCAGTAACTGGTATAAATATTCTGCCAGAAATATTACATACAGTCTTAGCTTTTTGCAAGGGTGCAGGTATAAAATTACTACAGAGAAAGACTTGATTTCTAGCATCTGATGTGTGGGAATCCTGAAAATTGCAGGGTTTTTTCCTGACTTGTGTAGGAATTATGTATTTAGTTTGTATCCAGCCAGAGAGTAAGTGTTCAGAAAGTGACTGCAGCTGCAAGCCCCCTGTGTGAGATAAGAGGCAGCTGCTTGCTTTGTCTGTGAGCCAAACCCAGCCAGTTCCAACTCCCTAGGTCAGTACAACTTTGTTGTTACAGATAATCAATAAAAATGTACTCCAGCATAAAAATAAGGCAGTCCAATGTTTATTAGCATGACGTCATAATACAGAACACCATTATTTCAATGTTTGCGTATTATGCAAGGACATTGGATGGATTTTGCAATGTTACCAAGGAACAGCTGCATTCCAGGCACTGTGTGGAGAAAGGTAATGCAGTTTTTAAATCAAGTGACCTACAATAACAGAGAGGAATTTAACACATGAGACATTCACAGACAGTAACACCCTCAGGTTACTTCATGGGTAGGGTAGATCTTGGTCACCTTTTCCCAACACATCATCTGACTGCTGACCAGGGGCTTCTACAGACACACAGGGAAAATGTGAAACTGGGGCACAGAAACCAAGAAGGCTGTTTCTCATTAACACTGTGTACATTAACAAGGGAAAAATCAACCAGTATAAAAATGAGAAAATGATTAACTGCTTTCCATTATTTACCATCTTATTTCTGTCTTAGCCTTCTTGTGTGTTGGAGCACTTCCCTGGAAAGACAGATAACTTTCTCCAGAACTGCTGAACAGTGGGGTTTCATTTCTGGAGAAAACAGAAGTCAGCAACTCTGCTGACTCCAAGCTGATGATGCTGCTTTCACAGAGTAGTCCACTTGTAGTACTTTGAGCTGGAAGAGAGCTTTTCTCAGCTTTTCAGTGTGTTTGTGCTATGGTTCAAGGCTTGTGCAGAGGCAGTTTTGCCACCAAATGGGAGAATTTTTTAGAGTAACTGATACTTTGATGTACAATTTCTTTTGGTTGATTATAGTTTCTTGTCAATGTATTGAAATAATTCCTCTTGCCCTCAGGTGTTCTGGGTGGAAAGCTTTCCTTTTCTACTATATATACTTCATTATATTCAGAGTTAACACTAATGCATTCACACTTCTAATGCTGTCTCCCTGTTCTTGTCTCTAGCTTGTCTACCTAAAATAACTGTTCTGTTTTGGGTGCTGAAAGGGTTCTTGCATCTTCAGGGTTGGCATTTGCCACTCAGGACTGGCTGGAGCTGAAATGAAGAAGAGATGAAGTCCAGGTAAGTGAGTACAAGTCACATGTAATGTAAACTCTCATTACAGTGAAGTACAGAAAGTCTCTGAAGGGAAAACAGCATCAGATATATTTATGACATCAAAAAATTGTGGGGAAAGTACGCCAGCATTTTAGGTATGGTTTTATGTTTGCTCACTAAACTGAAATAAAGATGTAAGATTCTCTCATGTTTGATAAATTCACATTAAGGAGGAAAAGGGCACCATTATTTCTAAAGTTTATGAGGTCTGGGTAGTTCACTATTCAATGGAAGATCCTTGACAAGGATGGATTTCTAAGAAATAGTGCAGAGGTGTTTTCTGCTGACAGCCACTTTCTGTTTTGCTCTCATGTCTGTCACTGCTTATCAGTTACTGTGCATAACCCAACCATTACTGACTCTTTCACTGTGTCAAACCTAATTCTTAGTTTGGTCTGTTCAACTTCCTTCTCTTTAGAGTGTTTACATATTTAGAGACTTAACTCATGTCTCTCCTCAACCCTTCCATTTTTTCCCCAGAATTGTGCTCCACTGGTTCACAGTTTAAGGAAAACATGGTGTCCAAAATTGGATACATAAAATAAGCTAAATAGAGAAGAAGTATTTCCTGGTTTAAATATGTTGATTCATGTGTACATCCCCAAGGTATTTTGCTTCTTTAATAGCATGTTCTCGTTAACTGAGCTTGTGATCCACCTTCATTCCAGTCCTTTTCCTCAGAAATGGGATAAGGTAAACTAACAGCACTAGCTGACTTCAATAATTCATCTACCAAGCTATTCTAAAACTTTATTTTCAGTTAAATACTCTGACTCAGATTTAACAGTATCTGTCTCAGTATTTCATATTTATATGATGAAGAGTTTATTACTGGAGCAAAAACCACTCACTGCCTACAAGATGCTCCCCAGAAATGTCCTGATGCACTGCTGAGGGGCTGAACAGCTCAGGCACATCCTGACACCTGATGTTTCAGTGTGTGGGGACTGTGATGTGATGCACTGAGGGACACAGTGAATGTTGTTCTTCTAGGTGTTTATTTTATGGCAAACCCATCTACAAATACTACTCCTTTTCTTAATGGGTAAGAAATCAGCTAATTATAAATATTTTGAGGCATACTGCAGATGGGTTTATAGTACACAAATTCAGACAACTGCAGAAGTGGGAAAGGATTGTAATTATAAGAAAAATCAAGCAAGTCCTATTGCTCTATTCAGGATTTTCATCTTCCTTAGCTATAGTCCAGGAATCCATTTAACAGTGCAATCTGGATGACAGCTGCATTAAAACACAGGTATTGAGAATCTGGATATTCTAGGTTGAAAAGATAGAAAAATTTCATTATTAGACTGAAAAGTACAAAAATAAATCTCTGAGTATTTTGTGTTGTATATGTTTTGTTGTTAATATGAATCCAAACGCATTATTCAGACAAAAAAAAAAAAAGATGGAACCAGAAATAGTATCCAAGAGGAGAAGCTGCTGGGGCTGTCACACAGTGTTCTGCAGGTATCCTTCTGTCCCTCAGCAGATCAGGATAAGGTAAGAAAGGCAGCAGAGTGGGCAGTGGCTGGACTCTGGTGTGCAGGTGAGTGAACAGCAGGAAGGGGAGGTAGCCAAGGGGCCAGGGCATTTCTGGGAATAGGATTAGTTTTGTTCTTGGCCACAGTCAGATTCATTATAGTTCTATTTTTCTTATGTATTCTTGAATTACAGATGTGTAAGTACTGGAGCAATGCAGTCAGAATATTTAGGGTGATAAAAAGAAATTAAACTTACCACTGTGGAGGGATTTCCACGGGGACAAAATTCCGGTTGCACAAATGAACAAAAGCTGCTGCTAAGCTGCAGGCAGCCCCCAGGGCTGGGGAGTCACAGGTGTCCTGGGTACACATGGTGTAGAATGGCTGAGGCAGCACCTGGGCACAAAGGGGTGGGGTAGGGGAGCAGAGGGACCTGCAGGTGAACCCAGAGGGTTGGGTTCTGTCCCCTTCCCCTGCCTGCTTAGGACCATTCATAAACTTTTATTTCCTTCTAACAGTGAGGAGGTTATTCTTGTTTCCACATTCTAGACCTGTATCCCAGAGTATCCTAGCAGTGCAGTCATGCCACTATTCTGTGGATGTCAAAAACCTCCATTTATATTTATGGTCATAAAAACACCTTTTTTCTGTCTGGCTTGCTGTTTTGAGTACTTCTAAAGTTCTCTGCAACTAGATTTCTATATCCTTGCAATGGTTACGTGCCCTCCCTGGAAGTATGACACATAATTGAGATAGTGATTCTGGCTGAAGTTCTACTTACAACTTTGAAGCAGTTCCGAAGAAGTGAATGTGGTTCTTCAAAGAACACTTTACAGATGTTTTGCTTAGCTGTAATTGGACATGGCTTCTCTTTCTTCGGTACAAGGCTGCACTTATTCACCTGTGGAAACAGAATTACTGAAGCTGGGGTATTTGGGGCATTTTTTGCATACGTCAGGGTCGGATGAGTTCTTCAGATTTCCAGTGTGAACTGGTTTGAAGGACAATATGGGCAGCTCAGTACCCTGCTCTAATGTTTATTGTTCATTAATATTGAGAAGCACCTTGCAGATTAGACCTTGTTTCCTTTTGCTATTGATTCTGTTATTCGCTGAAGGGTTTTGGTGTGTAGTTGCTGATGTAGCAGGGAGTTGGCTAGTTCTCTTTTATAGAGATCTGACAGGTCAAAGCTGTGCTTTTACTGGATCTTTCTGATGGAGAAGGTAAAAGTTCATACCCTTGCTGGATTATTCATAGGTAAAGGTGGCTTTAAAAAAAAAACAAACAGTAAAACCACACCATCAAGAAGTTCTCTAAGCAAGTGTAAGTTGTAGTATTTTAGTTACTAAGGAAAATGAGCTGGCAGTTTACTCTGTGCTACCCTCATCCTGCAGGAGTCAGACACTCAGTCCCTGGCCCTGGGGTGGTGGAGCTCTGCTGACGTCCTTTGCAAGGTCGGTGCATCACAAAGGCTGTGATAAAGCTCCTGGGAGCAGTCAGAGTTCACAGTTCAGTGTGAGCCTTTCCAATCAATTGTGCAAGTGCAGCCATTCTGCCCCTAGAGAAGGGCACTCGGGACTGCCCTGCTTCTGCATGATACTGAGTTTCCTATGGATTGCTTTTAGTTGGTTCTTTTGTTCCTTGTCTCTGGGGAGTTTTGCATTTTTATGAATATAATAGAAATTAATATTTGTAGCAATTAAGAAAATTGTGCCTGTGGTCAGTCGCATTGTGATCCTGCCCCATTATTAACATAAACATGGGCTGCAAGCTCATTAACTGTATTTCAGCAAGAAATACAAGATACTTGAAGCAATTCTGTCTTTTACAGTAAAGTACTGACATAAAGCTGAAAATGAGACTTCTGTTCCCAGAACTTGGACATCTTCTGTGAGACAGGATAAATGGGAGAGTCACAAAATCTTTGTGGTAATAAGATACACTGGTTCCTTTTCTTTTTGGTAATATATTTTTAAAATTAGACTTTGGAAGGGATTTAGAGGATCCTGTCAGCGTGGCTTGAGAGCATATTAAGGCTAATTTTCTTGGTTGGTTGCATTCACAGATGGTTCTGTACAGCTGCACATTTGTGTATTTAGACTATTTTCAGCTAGTGACAGAGTACACGAATTAAGCAGAGCTATAATGTTACTGGTATAAAATTGTTACAATATTTATGATAGTTAGAGGAGTCTTTCTATGCAAGTCAGTAACTGACAGCAGCAACTAACCTTCCAAAGAGGTCTGAACACTTAGTGGTGCAGTGATGGAGAACAAATTTACTAGTTGTTTGTTTCTAAAGTTTTGTTGATTGAAAAGATGTAAAGCATGAAGAACAAAGAAATTAAGAGGCTCACCATACCCAGCTAGAACTAACAGCTCTAAAGAAAATTTCAAACTGTGGCCTGAGTGATGAATGAACAGGTTTGGCCCAGCCCTAGTACCACCTGTCTGCATTCCAGGAAGAGGTGCTCTAAGGAGGAAAACATCAAAGATACCTGGCTCCAATATCAGTTTCTGCTAAAATCAGCAGCAGCCACCTCTATGTTTCACCTTATCACCTAGGCCAAAAATACTCAATGCCTATTTATAGGGAATTCTTGAACAGTTTTTAACACATATGTGCAACCTTTTCCCTGGTCAGACACAGCAAAACAGGGCAGTGTGCTGCTGTTTTCACTGTCGAGCTCCAGTTCATCTAAGCCACCCCGGGGTGTCAGACAGTGCCCTCTGTGCTCCGGAGCCCCTCAGCTCCTTACCTGCCAGCTCTGTGTGAACTCTTCCACGTTGTCACTGAGGGAACCATTAGGCACCATCCATTCGTTTCCAGCTTCATTATCGTTGGTCCCAAAAAGCCCAGCTGAAATACCTGGGAGGAAATTGAAATGGAGTAAAGTAGGAGTTGTCAGGAGTAGGTGCAGGAAAAGTACAGCAGCTGTCTCTGGGCTCTGATGATTCTGTCCAGCAGAGCTCAGCTCCCTGTGGAAGAGGGGAAGCTGCCCAGCCTGCACTGCCATCCATGTCTCAGCTGGTCATGGCTTCTGAGCACATCAAGGCATCAGATCCATTCTCTGCTGATCTTTGGGGGTGACTTCTAGAATACTGGGGGGTATATGGATGCATTCCAAGTATACCAAAACCCCTGTGAGGTTTTGGGCCTCTCCCTATAGTTCTCTTGCATGTCTCACAAGCTAAGCCTGCTCTGCAGCAGATTCTCAGCCAGGGTTTGGGGCTGGGCTGGCTGCAGTACCTCTCCTCTGATTTCTGTCTGCTTTATTGCACTGAATCAGCAGTAACCCAGAACTTGCTCTTCTCCCTGGAATGGTGCATTCTGTGCCCTATTTGGCAATTACTTGGAATGCCTAGAGCCATTTCCAGGTGTCTATAAATGAAGAGGGGAAAAAGAAGTGAAAGCACAGATGCTGGTACTACCAGTAATTCAAAGAGATAGCAAAAATGACTAACAGCTGACAACAGCTGTCTGATTGATACTCACCGTGGTGCCACCCAGCCAGAGTGACAGTACAGAGATCATACTGAAAGTCACAAGAGACAGAGACTCCTTTCTGATCAGAGATTTCTATTTTGTTGGTTCCTCGCCTTGAATTCCTGGTTCTGTTTTCAAGGGATTGATCCAGGACTTGGCAGTTCTCTTCCGTAAAGGAGAAGTTATACATCTTGGATATCTGTTTTAAAATGAAAATACAGTTTCAAATCTGTCACAGGGAAAGTTCAGTCACAGGCAAGCACAGTGGATTTGCAGGTGTGATGAGGCCAACTTAGCCCAAAATTAAGGGAATAAGAACAGGGTTGTGTTAAATTTCTGAAACAGCAGGAAGCACAAAGCCTCCCTCTCAGTGCCATTCTCTTAGACTATTTCAGAAGAAAGTTGAAAAGTTTCTGTCACATACAGAGAGCAAAGAGGCAACCCTTGAGTTAGTTAAACTGGTTTTGTTTTGGAGGGGTATTTTCTTTTTAAGAAAGCATTGCCTGAGAGTGCTTCTGATCCATGTTTTGAGTATTAGTATTTTAAAAACTTCTCTGTCAGTTGAAGAAATTTTTTTGCCAAAAATAAAAAAAAATGTTTGGCTTGATCTTCCTACCTTTAGTCGTGGGTAGATGGTGATCACAGTCTGGTTCATCTCCACATACAGTGATCTTGAGTTCCTAGTTTCCTCATTTAGTATTATAGTGAAAGTGTTGTGAACAAAATCCTTGGCAAGAAGTACACTGCACTTTGATGCCAAATCATATATTTTTCCATCAAAAGTCACAAGATGCTTGGTCCCCACTAACATAGCATGGTCTGGAGGATGATATTTCAGAAGAAACATCAGTGAGTTTCCACAAAGCACTAAATGTTGGGCATACTGCAACGCACAGAGCTTCTTGCTGGCATATTCTTAAAATAATTTCTCAGCTTATTATTACACTGACATTACTACACTTACATTTTAATTACTTACACTGTAGTTGCTCTGCAACAAAACTTTTCTCAGAAACAAAACAATTAATGATTTATTTTTTGTTATAGATTTATCTGAGCGCCGTAAAACTTTGATAAACTTGAACTGGGATTCAAAGCTCATCTTGCTTTGTCATTGTACTACAGGATAGTCATATTTATAAACACACACACACATTATGCATTATGCAGAAAACACAGGAATATTAATTCTCCAAGATTGTCTCCAAAAACAACCCTTCCAAACCAGAGCATCGAACAGCTGCAGTCCAGGAACCTCTGCTGACACATGACTCAGATTATTGGGTCACGAGGACCTACGTTTACAGCCCTCTGTTGTAGCTCTCTCTACTGGGAGGAAACTATTAAAAAGGGTTTTCTGGAAAAGCCAGAAAGTTCTCTCTAAGGGACGCTTGGGACTGTTGGTGCATTCCTTTAGCATTTAGCAATATTTTTGCAGGCAGTACTGTCACTGAAGTTTTTGGTAGAGCTGAGCTTGCTCATCCCTAGAGGCAGCAGAGGTGAAGTCACCAGTCTCCAAACCTCTGTGCCAGGACCCAGAGCCATGAGGTGTGACTGGCACAGAGCCACAGTATCAATTCACAGGACACATGGATAAGGCAGATAAAGATCACCTGCTGTTTCTAGTCTCAAAGAGTAGGAAGTCCAAAGAGTTGCAAAATTTGCATGACTATTAAGTAGAGCAGTGTTACTGCATGTCAGCTTTGCCCAGAGTGTTGGTCTTACACATACATACCATCACTGTCTTACAAGAAAGACTATATGTAAGTTGATCGGAAAATTATTAATTAGTGACCATCTCTATGTAAACTCCTATTCCAAATATGATTTGTAAAACAAAGAGCCAAGTGGAAATAGACCCAGGTACAAAACAAAGCAGCACTGTGAAAGGCTTACATTCAAAGGGGCTCTCCATCATCCTCCGTTTGAATCTGTAGTACTCTGCAAGTATGTTGAGACTGTAGAGGTCTTGCAGAGGCCTCAGTAGTTTTTCTCCAATGAGGTAAGTGGTAACATTTGCCAGCTGCAGGGACAGGTCTGCTTTAGGCAGTACTGGCAGCTTCCCTGCCACAGAACAGTTCCTGTGGGATACAAACACAACACCCCTTATCTGCTGAACTGATGAAACGCTGCTGCTTTATTATTAGAAATTTGAAGTGAAATATTCCTAAGAACTGTAGTCTGGTTAGAACAGCAAAACACAACCCTGCTGTGGCCAAGAGCTGCGCTGCCCCAGGCCATCTCAGGCCAGTCACCAGTTGCTTATACCCCGTTTGCTGTCCAGTAGCTCCTTTCAAACACAGTGGGCCTGGCAGCCAACAGACATAAACATTAGGACATGATGTGGCCAAAGAGTGGTTGGGTGGCTGTCAGAACCCTCAGCTGCACACTGACAGGAAGAGTAACTATGCACAAATCCCAGAGCAGGAATCCTGCAGAAGCACCAGTTACCTGGGGGAAAACCTGTACAGGTTCAGCAAGGGCTTCCGGATCTTGCTCACAGCTCTGGAAAACGTGGCCTCTGCCCACCTGAGCACCTGCTGTGTAACCTGTTGGAGAGTCACAGATTACAAAAGCAATTTCACTATGGCTTCAGGGAAGCTCAGTACTTCCAGATGAGTTTTAAATCAAGAAATAAATACCACTTCAATGTCTCTTGCATTTGTCTCCTGCCTTACAGTGTCTTGTCATGTAGAGGTTAATATGCAGGGGACAGACTCTAGTCACACCACCAACAAATAATGGACAGAAATATATTCTTCCTGAATAACATGACTTATGGCAATGCTTCACTAAATTAATGTGCTTCAGTACCTTGGAAAGGACTGGTATCTTTAATAGTATAAATTAGCCTCATTATATAACTTTTATGCTTCTTATTTCAACTAGAAGAGCCCAGATTTATCTGTACACTGCTTATTGGAATCACAATTTCTCTTCTCTATGCAAGAAAAGTGAAAGCTACATGAATGACAGATTACTGCTGCTGTGATTGCAACCAGAACTAGTAACACAACCTCTCCTCTAGCTGGAAAACTGCTCTTTCAAAGCAGAACAGATACTGCAAGAACAGTAAATTGGCTGTGCACAAGCTTATTACTTGGAAAGATAACAGCACTATTTCCGTAAACAAAACCAGTTAACTCTTTCTGTGTATCCATAGTTCAAAGCTGAGACTTAAATTTGTAGGCCCTGTCTTTCAAACCAATAGAAATGGAGAACTGAGTTATACCAACCATATCCAAGCCTGCTTTCACAACCTTTAATGTCATCTGGATTGGTTCCATTAGCCACACATCTTTTACAATCTTGGGTAAGAAAGCCTGGATTTTCTTCATGTGCTCTTCTGTCTTCTCCTTCCAGACTTCATCCAGTGGCTTCAAGGTTACATCATAGTAGGCATCCTTCAGAGTTGCTAATGGCTCTGAAGCAAACACATTAATGAGACAAACCTTAGCTGGTTTGGTACAAAATGGCTGTTTGCTTGTTTGTTTCCACCCAACTTCCAGCATAAGTGAAGAAGGAGCACAGAAAAGTGGAAGAGGCAGTCAGGCACATCTGCAAACCAAAAGAGCCGTTTAGCTGTGACCCTGACCCCCTTATAAATACACTGCTGTCCCAAAGGAATGTAAGGGATGCTCTACAGTGTGTCCCCATCAGAGCTGTAGTGCACGGGCTGCTCCTGCTGAGCAGCAGGACAGTTTGGTCACAACTGATTTCAAGCACAGCATATCAACCAAATTCAACTTGGAGTGGGAAGAGCCTAGAGCTAAGTGGCCCAAAGTGAGTTTTTACCCTTGTGGGAACTGAAGGTTCTTGCAGCTAATTCCAGCTGACCACATTTCTCAAAGGTTTCAGTAAGGGCCACAGTCCAGCTGAGCAGTGAATTAGTGGCTGCTGGATAGGCTTGGAAAAAACCAGATCAAGTGAAATCCAATTAGTAAAAGCATTAAAAACTCAAGGGTGGATATGAACAGCCCTTTGGGAGGAAAGGCTTGCCAGGGAGCTGTTAGCAGAAATACTTCAGCTTAGGAATTAAAGACTCCCTTCTCATCTGATTGAACCCAGCCTCCCGAGGCCAAGAAAAAGCCTCACCACTGATTTCATTAGAAAGGTCCTCACAGAGCCTTCTTAGAGCTTATTGCGTCAAGGCTCCCACTCTGTACACTAAGAGCCAAGGTCAGCACTTCTTGCTAGATCAGAATAGAAATCTTTGTGCTGTTCAGTATGTTTCAGAGTTTACAGTGAAGTCTGGTTTGCCGTGCACTGACATTGCCCCTATTCTTGCTTTGCACCGTTTTGCTTACTTTGCAATTCATTCTGCATTTGCTGGACAACATCTTGAATTTTCCCCAGATAAAGTGGGATTTTGCTTCTCAGAATGTGCCCGATTCCACTTCGCTTCCACGCGTGGGTGACAGCTGTACCCCCGCTGTGCAGGAATCCTGCTGCCCTTTGCAAGGCCATGGATGCCCAGCCAGCTGCTTCAGACAGGAAACCAACATGCTGCACCTACAGTGGTTCCAAAAAAGAAGCAATTTCAAAATACACAGTGATCTCGAGCAAAGCTTTGACTTCATTGCAAGGCAATTCTCAGTTCTGACTCGGCAGTCTTGGTGCAGAGATACAGGATCTCCACCGTTAAATATGTTTTTGTCTCTGAGTTACAGGTCAGCACAGGAGTAATCACTGAAATGTTTGAGCAAAACAAAACAGCTGCAGGCAATATAATGGTGTTTAATTAACACTGCATGAACACTTGATGGTGTTTTCACAGATCATGTACAGATACTTACTGATTTCCTGAATCTCCACAGGTATCCATCAAACCTCTTTATTTTCTCTGTCAGTGTCGCTTTCAAAAGGCTCCCAATTTCATTAAGCTTGTTCTGTGAGAAGATAGTTAAAATCTTGAATTCATTATTTAAAATCGCTTGTGCTGGATCCAAGTCATTCAAAGACTGTAATAGTTTAAATGCCGGCAAACACCCACAGTGGCCTCACATTCCTTCGGGGAAACTACTTCTGCATTATTCCATGGATAGACAAGGGAAAAGTCAAACGATTAAAAGCAAAAACCTTCCTCAAGCAGAGAGTATGTGAATCCCTGCTGAAAGTGAAAACACGTTCAGGATTCTAATAATTCGTTTTGTAACCAACATGCTGAGCAGTTGCTGCTGCTCTCATTTTATTTACTTACCCTCCTCAGAGGATCCACACTTTAGAAGAGGGTCCTGTATTTTCTATCTCTAGGCATGGCTGAACTCTTTAATTCTCACTGTGGTAACTTCTCACATCGACGTGAAAATAATTAAAACATTCCATCATTTTGCCTGGTGTTACTCACCCGAATTCACACTTGAAGCTTACGTGGAAGGTGCTCCATCAAAATGACAAAATCAAATAATATTCTGGGAAAATCCGGCTGCAGGTAACAGCCACTCAAGGGTCTCACCTCAGCCTTCAGAAAAGGATCCCCACATCCCTGTGCCAGAAAACTCAAGCTCCCATTAGCGGCTGCTAGAGTCACTTGTCCCACGTTTTCGTGCCTTTTGCCATTGATGCTGAGGTAGGTGTCAATGGCAGCCATCTGTTGCCCATCAGAACAAGCGCTGACTTCCATTCCTTCTTCCAAATCCCCTTAAGGAATGAAAAGAGAGCGCTTCATTTACAGGAACAACACTGACAGACATTGTTTCAAGGCCAGCTTTTAATTACTTAGGTGATCAGTCAGAGTCTGACTGTGTTAGGTGTGGAGAGAAAAAAAACCCAGAAGAGATAAACAGGAGACAATCAGATCATTGTCAGGGTTTGATCTCTCAATGAATTACGAATCAATGGATTTGTCAATGAATTACAAATACAGATTTGCTACTGCAAAGGAAGCGCTGGATTAATGTAAACCTAATTCTCTGATTTACAGGCCTTTTTTCCTACTTTAGTCCTCACTGTGCCTTGTTGCAGATGTTTCAAAACTGCTCAGCCCTTAAATGAAAGCCTGTCACTTCCAGCCACCACACAAGTCGTTTCTATGGAAGCAGTGATGAGCATAAACAAATGGTTGGTGAAGTGCAGGTAGAATCTGGGATGAGAGCTGAGCTGAGTCATTTCTACAAACTTCTGACTTCAATGATTCGTAAACTGAGTGTCCTAATTCAAAAACATCATAGCAGTTACAGGTGAGGATATGAACCTGAGAGAAACTCTGCTGCAGAAGTGTGGAATGGCAAATCCATAAGTGAAAGGACTGGATTGTCAGTAACAGGAGTTTGAGATAACTGGGATAGCACCAAATCTATTTGGTTTGTGCCCAACTCTAACGTAGCTGAAATGTGGATGAGCCCCACCTCTTTCACCTCACGTTACTCATCTACAGTTTAGGCATAACTTGAACCAAGAGCCTTTTCCCCTCTGTTGTCAGTCAGAGCTGACTGCTGTGAGACAACCCCTGCAGCCAGTGATGGCACACATCCCAGTTCACACAGCTGTTCCAGCATGTCCTGTGGTCAGTCTCTGGAGGTGCCTCTCATGTCCTTCACTGAATTTGGAATGCAATGGTTATCTTAAACAAGGCAGAAAACTTTAGGATGTTTAAGTCAAGAGGAATCTTTTGTTACCATCTGTTGTAATCATACAGAAACGTCTCCCAGACTGACCTTTGTAACGAATTTTAAGCTTCAGCTTTACTTTATCTGAAAGACCATCGCTTGAATGAACTGAGCCAGCTCAGTGCTAGAGACAAGGCCTTTTTCTTCCTGTCTCTTCATAAACACTGAACAGAACAGAACAGCTGCTCTGGAGTCACAGAACAGCTCCAGTTGGAAAGGACCAGCAAGTCCAGCTCCCTGCTCTTGGCAGGATGACCTAAAACTAAGTGCTGTGGCTGAGAGCATGGTCAGTGAGGTACGTACCTTGCAGATAGCCCATGTAGTACTGAACACACTCCTTTCCTTTGGAAGCAGCTACTTTTACTTTCTCTTTCTGATCAATAATCCCCTCCACCAGGATTTGGCTCTGGACAGATGAGGAAGCAGCAGTTCCTGTCAGGCCAAGCCAAATATCTTCAAAGGCTCTTAACTGCAGCCATAAAGGAAAAACATTTGTTCAAAGCCACCATACAGAATTAATGACCGTTCAGAGATGCTGCTCAAATATCAGTGCTTTCCACAAAAGGGTAAGTGGTGAGGGAAATGTTTCCCAAAGCTTGTGCACTATGCAGGAGTTACACTAAGACAGGCACAAGCATCAGAGTGACTGGCCAGGAGCTGAATGGTTGGATAGTACGAGGCTTGTGGACAAAATTTTAATGGAGGCAGTGAAAGAAACAACGTCCCAGACAGTTCTCTGTGAGGCTGCTCATTTGTGCCATTTATTCCAAAGCACAGAATGGAGCAAGCTTCTGCAGGGCAGCTGATACTCATTTCATCTCCCTCCTTTCTAAAGAAAGAGGAATGGAATTTAGTATTTGTTACTGATTAAATCATCATCATAATTTTGTTAAGGGGTGATCTGCTGTCTCAGTTAGTGCCTGACTACTCACATTCCTGCTAATGAAGAGTTTGGATGGTGCTGACCCCGGTTTTTTGTGCCTCACTATGTTGTCTCCATCTGCCTCTCCACCATATTAATTTCTCAGGAAATTAAAAGTAAATGCAAAATAGGGGTGAGGGGAGAGAAAAAGGAAGAGATTTATCTCAGAATGTGCATCATATGAGCTGTTCTGTGCCTTGTTTAGTTCTTTTTTTTTTTTTTTTTTTTTTTTTTTTTTTTTTCCAGTTCTTTTTTCTGGCAAATTATGCCTGGTGCAAGCATTGTATTTTGTTTCCCTCTTTCTTCTGACGAGGTGAAAACCCCATACCTCACACGACAACGCAGTCACACCGAAGGGGAGTTAAAACAGCACACAGCTTCTTAAAATTGATACACTCCACTAGAAACACGCTTGCTTTATTTGTGCCAGCGCCACAGAACTAATGCTAGCGCCTTCCTTTGTTCAGTCACACCACAGGACGCTGCCTGGCTGCTCCTTCAGACACGGCACTAAAGAAACCAGGAGTGTTTTGTGTTTCCTGCTGTTCTGCAGCCACTGTCTGCACCTGATCCGTTTGGGAGATAGATGGCAGCAGGCCTTTGAAAACCAAACCTCGGTGCCAGTAAAACAAAACAGAAACTCACTTCAACTTCCAGAGAATAGTTCTTCCCGTCAGCAGTGCTTTGATTCTTTATGGATATTCCAATCAACCCCTCATCTCTCCTGTGATTAGCAAGGTGGAATCTGCCCTCTGACTGCAAAATGATGTCATCTTTGTTGAGCAGGTGCTTTCCAGATAAAACAATTTCCTAGGTATGCACAAAAAAGAAGTTGCACAGTGGCAACATCCCCATGAAATTACATCACAAACAAAACCTGTAGTTTCAGACCCTAGCACATCTTTCTGCTCCTCACAGCACTGTCTCCACTACATCTTCAGTTTCTGTGCTCTCACAAAGCATGTTCAGTGATTGCACCTTAAGATCTGAGGAACAGCTGCAGAGAACTATATTTTATTAAAATCCCCAGTGTTTTTTAATCCCACAGTTCTCGGCTGCTCTAGCCAGATGTTTTGATAAAGTTGGAGCTACATGGGAGGTGAGGTGAATATTGTCCTGGTTTTGACTGGGATAGAGTTAATTTCTTCTCAACAGCTGGTGCAGTTTGGGGTTTGGAATGGGGTTGGTTACACACTGATGTTTTGGTTTTGCTCAGTTGTTTATCCTAAGTCAAGGACTTCTCTGTGAGTCTCTCTTGCTCTGCCAGTGAGGAGGTGCACAAACCCCACCTGGGACAGGTGCCCCAACCTGGCCAAAGGGATATTCCACACCACAGAATGTCATGTCCAGTTCATAAACTAGGGGGGATTTACCCAGAAGGGGAAAATCTGGGTTTGGGAAGGGAGGTCTGGCACTGGGCAGTGGGTGATGAGCAATTGTATTGTGCATCATTTCGTTTACTTTTTTCCTTTTCATTATTATTAGTAGCAGTATTAACTATTATTATTGTATTTTACTTTGTTTTCAGTTATTAAACTGTTCTTATCTCAATGTACAAGTTTAACTTTTGATTGTCCTCCCCATTCCACAGGGAGAGGGAAGACAGAGGGGGCTGAGGGAGTGGCTGTGGTGCTTGATTTCCTGCTGGGCTTAAACCATGATGCCTTTGAAGAGAATGATCCAAAAACAGAGAGGCACCTGCTTTTGGAGTGACAGGCATATACATCCTTTGCATTATAAACAGGTTCCTTCACACCTTGGTCAGGGAAAAAGTTTTCCTGTTGCTGACAGAGTGTGGTCTGCCCTGACAGTAAATAAGAAAACCAAGATGTGTTTCAGCCTCTGGGAACTGGAGTGAGACATTTATTGCAGGTTCCAAGGTCTGTGTTTGTGAGTGTCTACCAGCATGCACCTAAGGAAGACCATGGGTGGGCCTTCAGTTTTTGTGTGAAATAGAAAAATAAGGTTACACCACAGTTCAAAAATCCATCACAACTAGCAAAGCAACCATAAAAAACAGCCAACTAAGTTTCCAAACAAGTAATTACATTTAAACTGAAGTAGGTCCAATGTGTTTATGTCAGACTTACATTTGGAAGGTCACAGAACTCAAAGCTTGTATAGTAATCCAGGCAAGAGCTGTAGTTTGTTTCTAGTTTACCCAGAATCTTCTGTTTGGTACATGGGGTCAGGAAAATATTTTCCAGAACAGCTTCTAACTGAAACTTATCAGGATACAGGAGCTGATTTCTCTGCAATAAACCAAGAAAACAAAAGATGACAGCAGGATCTTAGACACTCACTCATCCCATCACCAGGCTGGTTTTTGTTACTCTAGTAGCTTCAGGATTTTAATGTAACATTTCCTAAACATTTCCACTTGATAATGTTTTGGCTGATCAGCCTGGTTACTGGTGCCCATCCTACAAGTTTTGCAAATTTAGGGCACAGGTGAGGCCTCTAGTTTGTAAGAACACTTTCTTTCTTAACTATGCTCCATTTAACTTTCTTCTTGTGTAGAGAAAATGTAAAAGGTGAAGTGAAATAGTGATATTTCACAAAAAATGGTGCTCTATAGAAGCTTTCTTAAAATCCACTCAATATTACATCTAAATCCAAAATAATTTCTCATCTACTGAGAACAGCTTCCATAAAATGGTGAGTCGACAGATACAACTCACCTCATATGTGAAATTGTGTTTGAATTTTTTGTCATCCCAGTTCAGATCTAGGTGTTCATTAAACAATGTTGGTCTTTGCTCTAGAGCTCCACATGCATGCAGGTGTTCCATGCTTAATATTCTCTGAAGCTGGAAAAGTGGAAAGAATTGAACATATAAGTGACTTTTTAAAGAAGTGTTCAGTATATCCTCGGGCAGTAGGTTTCCTGGGCAGAAACAGCCTGTGAGAACCCCTGGATGGTCTAGACCCATGAAACACTGCTTCAGTCTCTCCCAAGAAACCTAAGGGGCTGACAGCTCTGTCCTGAGGGAAAGCTGCAGCCTAAGTACAACTGTGTCTGGTAGTATGAAACAGAATTTTTCACAGGGTTTATTTTCCTTCCTCTGAGATAGAAAAAAAGGTTGACTTCAAGGCTTTCATATGATAATGAGTACAGAAAAAAAAAAATCATTCTGTGAGGATCAAGCACAGGAATTTGGCTACACTCATCCCTTCCAAGGGACATAAGGCTCATACCTGGCCTGCAGAGAGGGTCACACAGCCACCCCAGGCAGTGATGTCCATCCTGGATCTATCCTCCAGGCCCAGCTGGAGGTGAGCAGGCTGCCCAGCATTCCCTGAGACCTGCAGCTGAAAGCAGAGAAGGATTTGTCCAGTGGCAAGACTAGAACCAGCAGAATGATCCCAGTGCAGTGGAGGAGAGCAGACCCCAGTGAAAGCTGCCACAGATCTATGTTCAGACTCTGGGGTCTGGAAGCTCCGGGCCTGAGACAAACAAAGGGAAGCTGAACTTCTACAACTAAGGCCATGGAAGGCTTTTGTTCCCCTCCCTGGACAGCCTGGGGCCTGTCATGCAAAGCAATTAATGCCACAACTACAACAGTGACCCTACCAGAGAATTTATTCCTCTGAATACAATTCTGGAACCATACTGAGTGTTATGCAAACCCCCCTGAGCACCAAAGGGCTTCAGATGAACAAACACTGCACAGCTGGCACAGCTCATTGCTGAAAGGCTTCAGCCTCAGCAGCTGCAGTGCCCTGACCCACACACTGCACTGTCAGACAGAAAGTATACTCTAGTATTTGATTTTGAAGGATGATTTGTGGAGTTCCTCCTCCTCTTTGTCCTTATATGTGCTTTGCAAGAGCACTTCACAACTATAGTTTAAAGCCTTTCTAGCCTTGCACATTTTCACATTTATGTTGCAATTTCCTATACAATCCAAACATTTTCTTCATGGGGGTATCAAAGGGTTTCTGGTTTGATTTTATTATGGGTTTTTTTGTTTGTTTGTTTTTTCTTGTGTGTGCAGACTAGGAGTTTGTTCATTGCTTTATGGACCAAACTGGCCTCATTTTCATTGCTTGGCTGGTTCCTGGGCCCTTCTGGGTTCCTCCCATCCAAACTGGGTCAGTGCAGGCTGTTGGCTGGGAAACAGTTCTGGTGGTTAGGACACAGGGGGATAACAGCACTCAGTGCTCACTGCATTTTTCAGGATGATTTCTGGTTCTGCAATTCTGCGGGATGATTTACACTCCCAGAACTGCAGCATCCCAGCTGTGTGTTCTGCAGCCCAGTCTCATGAGCTCACCTGCTGGTTGTACTTTCTGCCCCTTCTTTCTGACAGGGAATGCAGCTCCAGTTGCTTCAGAGTGTAATTAAATGGGTGGGCAACAGAGACTCTGTAGCTTGTCCGGTGTCTTCCAAACTTCAGAGAGGATGACACTGATATCTGATCCATATCAACAGATGGAAAAGGAACTCATGAAATAAAACACCTCTCACACACTGACCTCAAACATGCACCCAGTAAGATTTCCCTGTACCTTGTCCTCAGGTGAATTACACAATAAAGTCCTTTCTGAAGTAGTGAGGTAACTTAATGTTCAAATTAGGACAATTTTTGCTGCTTGAATTCCCTTCATAGCACAGCTCAAAGCAGAACTACTCTCTGTATTTTACTAAAATCATGAACAATGTTTAAGTTTGTTGAGGCTAATTTTGATCTCATCTTTAGGCACTGCAGGCTGCACTGCCACAGAGTCAGACACGGCTTGCAAAGTGAAAGCACAAGAAAAAGCTTGAAAAAGACAAAAAGCACAAAGAAAAAAAAGGAGACAAAAAGAAAAAGCACAAGAATTTGCTTCAACAGGAAATAAATTCAGTTACATTGTTGAGAGAAAAGTATTTTTGTGGCAATTTAGGTAGTGGTGGCATTTAAATAGTTGTGGTGATTTAAGCAGTAGTAAAAAATACATTCTGTACAAACGCTAAAGTAAATTTTGGAATTTTAACACTTTTTAAAGACATAAAAAAAATTCCATGCTCTTTTTAGGCACAAATTTATGTTTATGTTTGGTATTATATTTTATACATTGTCTTCTATCTTTCATTATTCAGAAAATAATGTAATACTCAGCCTAAGGTACTGCATTTCAGATGTACGTGTAAAGCACAGTTAGCAGCGAGTCAGGAAAGCATCCCCACTAAACCACATCTGGAAATCAACCTACCCTATGTTCTCCTAGTTGTGTCTTTTTCACTCTTTATATTTTTAAAAAATAGTGCTGACTTGCTTTATGAAAACAGAGACTGGTTCCAACTGTTGCACATTTGTCAGTCTTGCTAATAAGGAGGAGAGTGAAAGAATGAAATACAAAAGAGCTTTGACAGAATCAGTAAAGCTGAAAATGCTGAGCAAGGTGGGAATCTGCACCTGTGTGGGTAAATACAGAACTATACTCATGCAATGAGTTCTTCATCCTTTTCAATCTCAACTAATGCTCACACTCACTCACTTGTCCTAGATGTTATGTCTTTCTCCATAAGCTGCTTTAAGCATGACATTTGTGCTGTTGTTCCCACCTACTCTCAGAGGCCTTTACTCAGTGCTTCAAAGCTTATGCATTTCATTACCTTTGGTTAAGCAGCAAGCTCTGGGCTTACTGCAAACAGAAAAATACCATGGTCTGAAAACACTTCCTACAAGGATATCAGCTGCTTATCTTTCAGTCAGAACCATTTATACATCCAAGACAGGGGATAGTTTGCCCTATAGTCAGATTCCCTGGCTTGCTTAGTGCCTTTTTTAATTAAAAAAAAAAAAACCCAACAAAACCAAACAACCCTCTTGGTATTCCTGTCCTTCTCCTGACATTTATTTGCTCTGTACCTTGTCCCTGTGGTCCCAAAGGACAGTCAGATCATCCCGGTGGCTGCGTGCTGAATGTTTCACAGATAAGTTGACCCAGGCATGCCGTGGAAAAGCGATGGACAGAGGATGGAGAAGTTCCACTACAAGGAAAACAAACAAGATTTCCCACCAGGAATCATGACCATTCCCAGGACATTTCCCCACAGGCAGCAGGACATCCCTTGGTTCCCAGGGAACTCGATCTCTGCTCACACACAGCCCCCTACCAGCAGCCACAAGGACTTCAGTGTGCTGATATCTGCCCAACATGAGGAAATGGAAGTGAAAACAGGAACCATCTCTCTATTTACCAGCAGAACAGTAGTTACCTGCAATGACCAAAAGATTGACAGCTACACCCAGAGCAAGCTCAGCAACAGCAGCCAGGGAAGTGTGAAACTGGGATGGCCTGACACTGGAAGAGGAACAGCTTACAACACTCAGACAGGTAAGTGCAGTTGTCGTCCCTATATTCAGATCATAAAGCCTCAACATAAGGGTTTAATACCTCAAGGTGAGCAGTGCTGCCTTCTGCACCCCCACAAAGCAGAGAGAGTGTTCTGATGTGGATGTTTCTAACAGACCTATAATGAATTTAAAGCAAATAGGACCTTAGAAGCCCTAAATTGAAACCAGGATGGAAAGCCTTTGGACATGCATTTGGAATACGCATTTAGAAATCAGATTTATGTAGTTAATTTTATTTTATAGTCTGCTTTGAACGCCTGTAAAAGACTTGAGAAACCTACCCTGAATGCCATGGCCCCCAGGCAGCTTTGGGAAGAGTCCAGTGTAAGTGCCTGTTAGTTTTATCTCTTTGCCATCCCACAGGGCAATGTGCCTCAGCTGATGAGTTCTGTTGTCTTTTTGGTAAATTGTCATAAACACAAGTTGCCTTGGAAGAACTTTTAACTAAAAATAAAAGAGGGCAAACATTAAACCCCAAGTTCTCTGAGAAGGTAAAACCTAAGTGTAATTTAGGTACCCCAAAGTCCTGTGGGGTCTGTAGGAATGTGTTTTTAAGGTCTAGTACAATGGTACTCAGCCCACTGCTCTCATACAAGCAAGTATTCACTTCTACAGAAAGTCATCTTTGCCAATACAGGAGCATACATAAACAACTGAGTATTCCCTTTACAACAGCCTTTGATCATTATACTGTTTGATTTTCTTTCACATCACAGAATAATCCTTACAACATCAAGAGTCCCACTATTACAGAATAAACCCAGCAGATAGCACAAACAACAATAGGTATTTGTGACATCTTTTCTTATTTAGAGAAAGAAATGTGTGGTACCTGCATTGTAAAAACTGGTTCAGTTTGCAACACATTATTTTTCTTACTCTCTATAAATGCTATATGAGTGCTCCATCTATAGGAGCAAACAAATATAAGCTCAAACTCATCCCCAGTCAAATGTTTGCTCATGCTACTGGAGAAATCAAGGGCAAAACACCTCAGAGAACAGGAGCTGCCTTTGCCATCAGGGCATGGTACCAACCTGGGCCATGGTCTGGGCCACTTCAAAGGCATTAGTGTAGCTGCTTCCAGTCAAAGTTAGCTGTGCTGAAACATTGAAATCCCTTTTCTCCATCCTGAGGTAGAGTTTGCCTTTTGCTTCACTCATATCATAATTTACCTTTTCAAGTTCCCATTAAATTAAAAAAAAAAAAAAAAGGAAAATAAAATAATGGGATTGTTAACATCTTTAAGACCAGGAACATTCTCAACAATAACAAAAATGTTAGAGATACTAGGACTAGAAATGAAGCAGCTTGACTCCTAACGTATTAGACAAGGCTACTTTGCAGTGATGTATGCAATGGATTACCTGCAGATAGTTACCTTAGAAGACAGTTCTGCTGCACAGGGGAAGTACTGCAGAAAGAAGGGATGAGTCTGGAGGGCTTTTATATTCAACTCTTCACTAAAGGGAAGAAATGTACTCTTGTTCAACAATATTTCAAGAAGTCCACTCTTGCTGGCAGCACAAGTTCAGCTGAGTTAGCTCCACGTCTGCCACAGCTTTTAGAGTTCAAATACCTGCCACTGACCACTTACTCAGCTCCCCATTTTTGATGCATTCACACAAATGGCCACCTCTGAGCTCAATAAAAAAATCTGTGTATGCATCCCAGGGACAGAATGTAGCCCACTGGACCAGAAATCACTTTGCCATGGCAAATGCATCAGCTTTTTAAAAATGAGAAAGGTATTTTAGAAATGAGAAAGGTATTTTGGAATCTGACTTTGCAAGCATTGTCACGGTTTACAAACTTAGAATTTACAATGATTAGAGATTTTGACAGAACTTACAAGACTTTTCAGTGCAAAGGTCTTTTGCCAGAAGCTTAAGAAATATCTGAAATACCCCAGGGCTGAAAATATCACACCTCTAAACACCCTTAAAAGCTTACAGCTTGTGCAGATACAGCCACACTGACACCAACTGAGAAAACCAAGTTGTCATAATTTTATAAGCTTCAACTGTGCCAAAAAATTTAATATTTAAAAACTTATGTCAAGTTAAGTTCTATTTTTATAAGTACTTGTCTGGTTCAGGCCTAGACTTTGATGGACTCTTCCAGTGTCTGCTGCTTGGATTCTTTGTGGGCAGGCAGAGAGACAGGTCCCAGGCTGTGAGGGAAGGAATCTGTCTGCAGCCCTTCAGAAACTCCCTGAGGTTTAGAGAGTGTTTGGTGTGACTACTCACTTTATCCAAGTTTTGTTATCCATTTCACCAGTGATCTGGTGACTAAAACAGTAACTGTTTTCCATGGAATCATAGTGGCCTAATGACATTTTTTATAGTGCTCAGAATGACCCTTTTACCCTTGCTGGTCTTTTTTTCTACTGATGGAAAAGGAGAAGTTTTTGTTTGGTTCATAGGTCAGCCTCAGAGCACCTTCAGTTTCATTTTCAGTCATGAGTTCTTGAATTGTCATCTGTGGAGGCGGAAAATAAAAAAATCACATGCCATAAATTCTACACATCATTTCACCTCACCCAAGCACAACCTCCTGACTCACTTAGAATCATCATCTTGACTGAAGTTTATCTTCCAGACTCTCTGGATGCTTCCTACATGTAAACCAAGAGCCTCAAGAGAGCTTTTCCTTTTTGTGTGTGTGTTTTCATAGCTACTTATTTGCATTATTGACAAATTTCTTTCCTTTCATTCAAATATTTAGAGGAAAAAAGGTATTTCTCTATGCATGAAGGACAACTGTTTTCTACCAAAAGTTCTTCCTGCTTTTGTGAGCCCTATCAGCTGCAAAGTCACAGTAAATGTGTCTTCCTGAAATGATCAACCCTGAAACTCGGGATTTCAGGTACCTGACCAGATTCCTTGGAAACAGACCACAAGCTCTGTACTGAAATTAAACAAGGATTCAGATGAAGTGAGCCAAGTCAGCTCTCAGCTGCACTTGGATATAAACCTGCAGTAAATTCACTGAGGCCACTGGAAGTGCTCTGGATTAAGGCAAACGTAACTCAAGCTTTCATCAAAGCACAGCGAAATTCTGTGGTGCATTACCTTAAGAAAGAAGGGAAGTCCCAGGTGATGGAGAAGGGATATTGAATGCTTCACCTCTGCCATGAGTACAAAGATACCAAAGAGTTCAACGTCTGTGCCAACATCCACAGTCACAGTTATATCTTTCTCATCATATTGGATTTCACAGACAGTCTTGGCTTTTTTCTCTATATAGAAGGGACAAAACAGTGCTAATTTGAGCAGCTAATTTTTGAGAAATTTCAGTACTGCCTGCATAAAATCAATCCAGCCAGCTTTTAGGTTAATACACTCATCAAGATGAAGTCATCACTCAGGATTACAAGAATTTTGGCCTGTGGTTGGAGGAGGGCAGAGTTTTTCTGGATGTCCTTGAACTTTGTCCTTACAAAGTCTTGTGTTAACAGAGGTTTGTACCCACAGCCAGTGTGAAGTGGCAAGTCAGTTCCTGTCAGGAATATGTCTGTGCTGGAGCTGACTAATCCATACAGCCAACTGCATCCCTGGCCTGCAACAGCCTCTTCCAGGAAGAGCTCTGAGCTGTTCTGACCTCCAGTGACTCCTCTGGCTCCAGCTACAGCAGCTCAACAATGCCCAAAGACCTGAAGACCTTTGCCCACTTTGCTACCAGCTTTTCATTTTTGAAAAAGGAAAATACGAGACTGCTAAAAGATAAAAATGAGATGAGAGATGTGAAACCCCCCCCTAAATTCTTTGTGATTTGACAATCACAAATTGATTGTGATTGTCAAATCACAATCAAAACCCACAGAAATGATGGGGTTTGTGGTGGAAATCATATGCTGACTGTGGCTGTCCTGGGAGTGACCTCTCACCCTGCTGCTTTTTTTGGGAAGGAGATTGTGCCACTCACATTAGTATTGATTCAGTGCCTGCTAACCTCAGTAATTGCTGCCCTTTGGTGCTCTCACAGCTGTTGAGTTTTCTTCAACAGGAATATATTTCCCTGGGGACACTTAAGGTACCTGATCACAGTGTAAGAGAGATATGCAGATAGGATTTATGCCAGGGCAAGCTTTGAGGGTAGACTGGCTCCATCAATTAATCACAGATGCAGTTTCAAAACAGCAATTTTACTTACAAACAAGATAAAAAGCCTCTTTTTAAGTACTACCTTCAAATCGTAGTCAGTTTGTAGCTTTTGAAGGAACAGCTGAAACATTCTCAAAGAGTTATTACAGAATAAAAACCCTGCCAGGAATGGCAGGTACCCACCTGATTTCTGCAAACTGAAAATCAAATTGATTTCCTTAGGGTAGCCCAATGCCTGCAGGACCTCACTGCTGTGCACACTCTGGCAGAAGAGATCCACTTGGTGGCCAACAGAATGGGAGTTTATTCTGTATGTGATTGATGTTTCTCCAGCTGCAATGTGCACAGATCTCTCTTGAGTAGTGTTTCTCCCTTGAAAAACCATATCTATCTAAAAAATGACACGTAGATATAAGTTCTCAAAACAATATTTAAATACTATTTAATTTTAAGACAGGAGAAAAGGGAAGTGAAAGAAAGTTCTCTCTAGTCTGTACTTATATAAAAATCTGTCTATTAACAGAATGTCTCTTGGCCTTTCATTAATCATCTTTGACTTTCAAGTATGAAGCTCATTCAGCTGAATGAATGTCAAGCCATGTCAGCCCCACTGATCTATCAAATTCTTATTAGGTTCTTTTTATCCCACAAACACAGCTCCTTTCATATAAAGGATACTTAATCTACACCTACTGACAATATTTACCAGATAGTAAGTACTCCAATAGTTCCCTGAAAATAGAACCCACAGAAGTACATCTTTCAGTATAAAATTCCCATTAAAGAGCACAGGAGCAATACTCCAGAGTCCCTGGTGCAATGTCCTCAAGCTCTCCTGAGTTACAATATCAATGGTACCCACTCCACTAACACTGATCAGAATGGAAGAGTCTCATGCAGAAAGCAGTCAAGGAGAAACTTTCTATTTCAGTAGTTCAGGTTTTAGGCATCCACAGTTTTTAAATATCAGAAAAACTCAGCTTCCATCCTGTACCTTACAAAATGGAAATTTTCATTCCAGCCATGAGCTTGAATTACATTCTTATTACAGGACAATAATTATAATTAAAAACAAAAAAATAAACAAAAACCCCCAAACAAACAAAAACCCCAAACAAGACAACAAAACCCCAAAACTACCTGTAAAGATGATGGGACTCTGACTTGCAGCAGCCATGGCAAAGAGTGCTGGAAATTCCCTGTTATGTTGGTACCTGTTTCAAACTCCTGGATTTGTCCTTCAAGAGCTGTTAGGTGAGCACCATAAAGCACTTTCAAACTAAAGCTCCTGGTGACTTTGAGGTTCAAGATAGCCTGTGTGCAACAAAAGTAAATTGTGAAAAGACAGGATTGTAAAAGGTAAAGCTCCTGCTGGTCAGGGTTTTTTCCTTGGTTGAGACAGTATCATCTCAAAGATAAGTCAGAGATGCATCTTGTAGCATTTATAACACAACATAGTTACAAATGTACCGTTTATTTTAGAATTCAACCATTTAACATGTATTCTGAAGTATGGTCATGCTTTAATGCTATTCAGTTACATGGTTAATAAGTCTTGTGTTTCTCAGACAATATGCCAGGTAGTCAGAGTTTGGAAGGAAAACACCACTTGGGAAGGATGCAGTGAAATCCCAGCAGCATTCCCTCTGTCCTGTGTGAGCAAGGGACACCACAGCTGTGTCAGGCACACAGGAGCAGTGCCCTGCTCTCACCCCACACTGCAGCCAGCCTCCAGCCTGTGCCAGCTCCTGCTCTAAGCTGTTCTCCCGTGAGAGCCAACTGAGCTTCTGCACTCCCCTCAAGAGAAGGGGGCTGGACTCCTCTTCACCCAACAGCAAATGTGTAAAGTCCCATCTCCCCATTGCTCTTTGCCACCTCACTCCCCCAGCTGCTGCTGCCCTCGTGGCACAGCTCCAGGGTGATAACCTACCTGCAGTTCAATCCTCTCTTGTATTTGCAGAGTCTTCAATGTCTCTATGTTATGAGTAAGTTTGTTGTTAAGAGACACAATATCCAACTTCTGGACAAAGTTCAGTTCTTCAGTAATCTGCTCAGTTCAAGTAAATATGACAAAAGTTAACAGTGGCACATCTCTGACGTGGAGACTTCTCTGAATAACTGTAATTATTGGACTAATTCCACGTTAGAATAAATTTATGAAAATTATGAAAACTTTGCAGTGAAGAACTGTCTAATTTTTTTTTAGAAGTCACACTTTGTACTGTAAAAGGGAATATGCTGCCCAAGTGAAGAGTCTTGATAAGGAAGGTTTGATATAATTTACAAATGGGAGTCATGGATCATTTCTGATGTTAAATTTGTTGCAAGGAGCAATTGCACAGGAGTGTCTGAAAGATACTGCCTTCATTTAACTAAGGCCTTCAGAACTAACCCAGCCCCTGCAAAATATTGCATTTGGATTGTTTGCAGAAACAATATTTACCAAATCAGTAAGCTCACTTCAACCTCTATTTGACATATTACTGATTTGGAGGAGACACTTACTTGCTTGTTGTTCACACAGAAATTAATAAATCCTTTATAGAAGTCACTTTTTTTTTCTGATATCACATCAAGTAACAGCCTCACGGGAATGCCAATGTCAGCAGCTCCTTGGATGTTATGGGTTAGCACTGCATCCAACTCTTGTCTTTCCTGTTAATAATTCACAGCACAGAGAGCAAAGCACGTGTAGAAGCCAAAGATTGCTGCAATACAGAGCTCAAATCAGAAATCTGTCTGTCTGCATTTAATCTGAATTAAACTCCCACTAGCCACTTGTTCCTCTATGGCACAGAAACATGCAGAAATCACCAGTTATGAAGTCATATGGCAGGAAAGTGAAACACCATGAGGAAACAGATACTTGTGTGTGTTCTCTGCTCTCCTGCTCGGATGAGAAGGGAATCCAAACTTGTAATTGTCAACAGAAAAGCAAGAGATTCGCAGCCTTCCCTGTGTTGCTGTCTCACTGAATAAACAAACAGCAGTGTCTCAATTAATCACTGCCTGTTATTCTGCAGGGTAAATCACAGTGATCTAAGGGACATACAACAGTACAGTACAAACAACAAAAATTTACACATAAAGAGCATAACAAGGAAATTATTCAGGAAGTGCCAGAGCTTGTTATCCCATACATCAGTTACTGCACATTGAAGGTGCCAGGTTTTCAAAGATTTCATTCTTTCACTTTTATTCTGGCATTTATTACTAAAACTTGACTTTTTGTTCCAAAAAGGTAGGTTCAAGTACATTACTCAGCACTTGGGTCACACACTCCAACAGCCTGCAGGGTACTCACATGAGTGACTTTTAGTATAAGGAGTCCTCGGAATTTACTTTCATCAACTGTGATCAGTGTCTGTGAATCCAGGTTCATCTTGTCCATCAGAAGGTAGCCTGAGCCATCAATTTTCATTGGTGCTCCAAGATCCTGTAAAAGAAAGAAAAAAAGTCTAAAAAATCACCACTTTTGCACTTAACCACAAATACATGATACCCCTGAAACTTAATTCCTAATACTAACTTTAATCACCTAGCTGTATAATCAAGTATATCAGGCAGCATAGGCACAGGATGTTTCAGAAATCCTGAGACCTTTTTAAAACATTTTTTGAAGCTTGTCTTTTTTATTTTGAATATGTCTGATTATTTTTGATAAATGAGTCAGCATAAATAGAACATTGGACAATGTGGCAGCTCTTCCTGCCTAAATGAGAAGTTAATTAATATTCTATGCTTGGCATTGTCCTGCTGGCCCAAAATATCCATAAATTCAGTGAAACCAGACAGTGTGCACAAGTTTATTATGGCAGTTCTGTTTTTTGGAAAAGGGCAGGTGAATCTCATCTTTGTACCTTCAGATTTACCCTGACTTGCATATTGAATCCACAGATATTAATGGGATAAGATGTCCCTCACAATTTCCATACACTTAATTTTCTCACCTGAAGATTATTTATTTCAGGTATTTTAAAACTATTTCAGAGTTTGTTTCTCAGACTGCTGAGAAACTATAACTGCTGATGAAGCCAAAGACAACTTTAATAATCATTATTTCTGAATAGAAAATATTCTATTCTAAAATATTCTGCAGAATTCTCAGCCATGTTCTAGAAAACACATCAGAGCTAGCACAGGCAAGTCCATTTTCTGCAGGTAGTGATTAACAGGAAATTTGGTGTATGCCATATGAAAATACAGTGAATAACTGACTCCAGAAGTACGATGCAACATTAAAAGAGAATGTTTTTCTTTGCTACCTCTTTGAAATACTTAGATTATCATCTTTTGACTTTAGCAGGTATAAAGATCCTAGCTTAAATGTATAAATTCAACTTGACAGGAGAAAATTCTTGTCCATACCTGAAGTGCTTGGCATTTGTTTTCTATAAGCATTTTCCACTGAAGGTTCTTTTCAGGGTCAAAGTCCCCATTCATTTGAAGCTCACAGACCCCCAGCTTCATCCCAACTCCAATAAGATACTTGAAGTGTTTCCGTGCAGTAATGGACAACTCATTTTCCCTTGGGATTTCCTTCAGCTGGGGGAGGTTGTGCCTGAATTGAATTTCCAGAGCCATCTTTGGCTTGCACTCTGCTCTCACGTCCAGATGGGCAGTTCTGCCTTCTGTTTCCAGGACAGAGAGCAGCTGGGCCTGGCACTTGTCTCTCTGAATGGATCCTGTGAGCCGGGACTGAGTCGGGAAATTGAGATCCTAGCGAGATTTAAACACAAATTCCTTTGGAATATACACTTTAGGACAAGTGGGTATTATATGATACAATATCAGAGACAAAAACCTACAATCTCCATGTTGCTATTTTTCTCCCTCTCAACAAGAAAGATGGTGATTTTTCCTGAATGGGACCTGATGGAAGATTTAAGGACTGTCCTGCAGAATTCACAACTTCTGCATCTTTACAAGGGTTAACATTTACAAAAATAAAAAATACCTGTTCCTTCAGATTGGCAAAATTCACTAAACATTCTATGTTTCATCCAGGCCACACCAATCTCAGTTTTCAAACAAATAAATGTGCAAAAAAATCATGGGCCTAACAGACATTCTTACAGCTGGTTGTAGAAGGTTTGTTTTTTTAATAATTAAATTCTCAGCTTGTCTTGTGCAACATCCCAAATGAAAGGTTTCTTCCTATTCAAAGGATTTCTAAAACCACTGAAAATTCTACTATTTTTAACACTTCAAGGGGTTTTCATCCCCTCTTCGCTACAACTTTTCTGTCGTTTTTATGTTGCCACTTTGTAGTTGAGGAAGTTATCCAATTTGAGGATTTGAAAACAAAATACAAATGCCTATGAACATCTAGAAAAAAAGCCCTGATTTTGCAATAGTCATTCTTTCTAATACAGTCAGGGGGACTACCTGGAAAAACCAAGGAAATTCTATTTGGATATAATCCTCGCAGACCAGGGAAGGGATTTTTGATAGAGTTCAGGCTGATATTGCTGTTTAACCTTAGAGGGCAGTGTTGGCCTGCAAAGGCTGAACTCAGTCCCCAGAGAACACCTGGGAACAGGATGTGAGACAGGCGAGCCTTTAGAGTGCCGTCCCAGCACTCCAGCACTGGCATTTCAGCTAAAACCCACAAGGCCTTCATCTGACCCCAAAACTGTCTTTAAACTCTTCCCAGAGCTACCTGCAGAAGTTGACATTCAGTTTCTGTTTCCAGTGTCCAGTCAGCTTTATTCTGAACACGGAGATCCCCTCTAGCCTTCAGCCTGCATCTACCAGCCTGCAGCAGGAAAATGCCCTCTGTGGTGGAGTCTGTGGCAGCAGAGAACAGGAGAGAGTTTTCAAAAGGCAGCCCAAGGTGGCTGAGCCAGGGGAGCGAATGCCTGAGCACCCCTTGGAGGGTATACTCGTGCTGGCAGGAGGTGTCTATCTGCACCTCCACTGCTCTGCCATCACACTGCAGCTTCATTAACAAGCCCATGTTGCAGATGTCCTGTCGAAATGAGCCCCCCAAGACTGCAGCTCGAGGCAATCCCATCCTCTGCAACAGAAAAGATTACATGGTTTAAAACACGTGAAGTAAAGCAAGCGTCTTCCTCATTTGTTCCTAATTCATGGGAAAGCATTCCTTCTTTCTGAAACAGTCTGCTTTTGGAAAGGACCATATAAGACAGCTTGTTTCATAGAGAAATCAGGAATTTGTCTGTGAAAAACCACCCCCCCAAGAAAGTGGGGGGAAGGGGGGAAAGATGAATAAATCCTACAATAACCTTTTCCTAACTGATGTAGAAGAAAAATACCTTAACCTCCACAATTCCAAACTGAAAGGACATGCTTTTCACTAGATTTTAGGACAGAAGTTTATTTTAATTAATAAACTATTATTAAGCAACATTTTTATGGCAACAGCAGTAACATCTCCCATTGTATTACTCCAAATTATCATCTTCAAACACACTTCCCCCTACAAGTGCTCTGACTCATTACTCTGCCAGAACAACTTGAATGAATCAAATTTGTGCTATCCACAAGTGTCTCAGGAGACATTTTTCTGTGATCTGAAATACACAGACTGGAAGGGCATGCAGAAAACAATCTGGGCTTACCTCTAGACCGACACACTTGTTTCTAAAAGCAAGTGCCCATCCTGTCTCATTGCCTGCCAGACTCACTTCCCCATCAGCTTCCAAAGTGCAAGGCCCGAGGACAATACCAAGGATGCCCTTGTACTTGTCACTTCTCATGGCAGACACCTTCAGTTGGTTCTCTCTGGCAATTCCCAGGGAATGAAGTGAAGGCAATGAATGCTGGAAGTTGATTTCTAAACGAGGATGGGTGTTAGTGGTGGCATAGAGTTGCAGGCAGGCAAATGTGAAATGAAAAGAAACATCTCCAAAGAGCATGACAGTAAAGTTGCTGGTAGATATTGACCCATTCAGTGAAATCCTTGCTGGAGTCTGAAAAATTACAGAAAACTGTTGTCAACTTTGCTTTTCTGTCAGGTCGCCTACTGTTTTTAAAAGCTCATATTACTGGAAGAGAACTGTTCTCTACAACATTTTGTAATCATCCTACATAAATTAAAGTGCTGAAACAAATAGAGATGCACTCAAGTCTTTATTCTGGAGTTCCCTAATAGAAATAACAGGAAGAAAACCCAGACTAATAATTAATGATGTGAAAATATTTGAAAGTGCACACAAAACTTCCTGGAAGCTCAAAGCCATTTCCACATGTCTGACACTTTCAGTACTTAGATTCCCTTCAGGGTAGTTAAGGCACCACGTTGTTGAGAGCAAAGTTTATAAATGAAGCCAGTACCTCAAAATGATGAAATGCAATTGCACCATTGCAAAGGCCAGACACTTGTTTGTTAGCAGATTCTCCACTGCAAGCCACCTGTTGATGTTGCCAACAAAGCACATTCAGGGTATGAAGAAAAGCAGGGAGAACTAAAATTCAAAGGAGCAATTTACAGGGCTGCTTTAAGGATCAAATAGATGAAGGCACCAAAACATAGATTTAAGATTAAAGGTTAGAGGTCCATTTCAAAAAGATAGACAGTTTGATGTACTAAATACATTACAAGAGATGGCAGGATTTCTGCAAACCTCTAGCACAGGTGGAACAATGTCCATCAATCTTCCCACATCATGGTGAAGTGAAAGAGAAATTTCCATAGCAGTGCCAGTGCTTTTTTTCTCCATTTCAATCTTGAGCTGCTCTGTCTCCACTGTGGTTGTTATCCCTGCAGAAATCTTTCTGGAGAAATTCTATGCACAAAACAAACCAAATCATGGAAAGAAATGAACAACAACATCCCAGCAACAACTGGGAAGGGCAGAGTGTGTTTCACTGCACTTTAACATCACAGCCTGTGTCAGGGCAGCAGCGCTGGTAAAATAAAAGTGCAAATTCATCACGGCAGCCTCATTTCAAATAGAGACTGTAGTGTTATGCCTGACTTTCTAATTCTTTCTGGCTCCAAAACATATTGAGAGCTTTCAGCACCCTGAAGGATGACCCTTTACTGTCATCCTCTTTGAGCCCTCAGGCACAAACAATTATTTGTTTGTGGAACTATTAAAAAACAAGGCAAAGGAAGAGTTTAGAATTGTTTCTGTGCACACCTCTGTGTCTCACCCTACCACAGTAATTGAAGCCACCCAACTATAAGCATGTGAGTGACTTGAGCCTTTCAGTGGATGTCTGAGACAGCAAAGTATTTGAACCTTTGCTTTATGGAAAGATAATCTGTGATGCAAGAGAGATGTAAGGTTCACAGATCTACAGCAGAAATGCAGATAGAGAGAACAGTGGCCAAGCAACACCACACCAGGAATCGTGCTCCATTAAGCTCCTGTGGGCAGGAGTTTCCAGAGGGAAAGCTGTGCTAAACACTGTTCTGCTCTTCAGCAGCCAGCCAGAGGATGACACCAGCACCAGTTAAATCCAGCACCAGATGCAAGTCTTAGGCCTGCCCATTTACAGGGCAAAGATAAAATTGGACAAGACATCTGTTCATATGCAGCAAAGCACTTCATGTAAATGAGAACTGAATGTAGCATCTCATTTAGTCTAGATTCAGCTTCCAGAGCTCAGATGACAGGTTCACAGTGACGAGGAGCCAGACAACACCTTTCTTTCACTCAGTAATTTAGTACATCTCAAAAACAGAGCAGCTTCTAAAATAAATATATACAGTGCACAGGAATAGCCTAGAGTTATTATATATACACAAATTGTCCTTCCAGAAATTAAACTTTCACAGGCAGAACTCTTCTTACCTCGTAATAGCCAGCAGCTTCTAAAACAAAAGGGATGCCACGTGTCTTTATCTTTGAGATGTTGTGCTTTAAGCTGACAGATAGCTGGGCTGTTGGAGGCTCTGTGGCCAGTCTGTGCCCCTCAAACACAGCAGCCATCCTTTCACTGCCACTCTGCAGGGCGATGGCAATGGTGTGATTGCCTGAGCCACGCTCACACGTGGCAGTAAAAATGCCATCCAAAGGCAGCCCTAGTGACAGGGAAAGAAGTAAAATCAACACAGCACTTCTGGGTTGGCACTGCAGACTACAGAGAAGACATATTAGAGATCACAAGAAGCCTTCTGTAGTTTTTCACAAGAAAAGACACACTTTTATATAAAGTGGGATCGCTGTACTGATATTTATAGAAGGACATTACCTACAAGGGGAAAATCATATTAAAAGGGACTGTTAATTAAAGTGTGGCATGCACTTTGCAAATCAAGAATTTTCCTTTTCTTAATAAAGGATATTTTCCAATTGTATTGTGTCCAACTCCAGTAGTCAGCTGTCAAAAAGATTCAGAAAAGATTTATTCTGTCCAAAGGAACCTGTGCAAAATTACTGATAACTGCAGTTCATGAAAACCCATGGCTTTGCTTGGGAAACAACACTTGGCATAAAACTGTACTTAGAGGAATTGGTCAGCTTAGATGCTGTGCAAGAACACAGATGTACAAGAGAGAAATAATTTCCCCTTAAGTATTTCAAAACTTTTTGAACTATTTCTGTGTCTATGTTACTGTATTTTCTCATCAATATCAAAAAGAATGCTGCTAAGACTAGATCACATTTTGTTCTGGTGTGAGCAAACACAACTCATCTGTTCCCACTGGTCAGCAGTCATTTAGGTAAATTCACCTTGTTAGACCACACCATCAAGTCAGATTTTTCTTCCTTACCTGCATTTTTTAAAAAGTCAACATTATGTGTGAAAGTCCCACTGAGTTTTCCAAGTCCATGATCCATGATATTGAAAAAATCTACAGAAAGAGCCTTCTCATCCACCTGGAAGCTAGCCAACCCTCTCTTCTTCTCTTCACTCAGTTCCAGGTGTCCTTTCAGTCTTGCCTCCCCTGGGATTGCCCGACTGCCATTCTGAACTATGGCAACAGTGATATTGTGCACAGTGGTATTCCCAAACACATTCCTGTTCCTGACATGCAGTCCATACAGGCTTTTGTTGACCATCACATTGATATTACCTGTAACAGGCAGAAATTATTACTGTAGAGAGAGATTCTTGGGACAGTTTTAGAATTTAGTTTAGTTTAATGTATAAATTAACCATTACCTTAATACCAGGAGGAAGTAGAACAGTTTTCATTTATTACACAAGATAATTTTGCCTAATCTAGAGAGCAAATCAGTTCAGTGTTGAGGATTTCTCTACTAGCAAGTGTCTGTGTTTAAAACAAATTATGTAATAGTATTTCTGGCAGCTGCTTCTTTTTATTCACCAAGCTGCTTGTGCCCTTAGGCCATATACTGCACTTCCTCTGAAGGAAAACTTACAGATGGATTGTGACCTACTACTTGTGTAATTGCAGGCTAAACAATCCCTCCAGAGCTCTGCAATGACCTACTCCACCCATGGAGCCATTCTAAGGAGTCTGAAGTCAGCCCTCACTTTTCAGAAGAGGAAAGAGGCCACCCACTATTTCCTTTAATCCATGAAAACATGAAAATCCCACACTATGTTAGTTCACTGAAAAGCAGTCTCAACCCAATGAGCCATGGTTCATTTTGCATGCTAAATACTCTGCTCTGCATTATACAGAACCACAGAATAGCTCCATCTTGTTCCAACACTTCTGCCATGGGCAGGGACACCTGTCCCAGGTTCTTCAGAGCACTGTCCAGCCTGGCCACGGACACTTCCAGGGATGGGGTAGCCACAGCTTCTCAGGGCAACCTGTTCCATTGTCTGATCACCCTCATAAGGAAGAATTTCTCCCTAATATCCAATCTAAACCTGACTTCTGTCAGTTTGGAACCATTCTCCCTTGCCCTGTGGCTCCAGGCCTTGTCCAAAATGCCTCTCCAGCTCTCTTGGAGCCCCTTTAGGTACTGGAATGGGCTCCAAGGCCTCCCTGGAGCCTTCTCTTCCCCAGGCTGACAGCCCCAGCTCTCCCAGCCTGACTCCAGAGCAGAGGGCTCTGATCATCTCTGTGCTCTGCTCTGGACTCACCCCAACAGCCACACATTGCTCCTCTGTTGAGGGCCCCAGAGCTGAACACATTGTGCAGCTCAGGAAGGATTACATTAAAATTAAAAGCTTCCTTAGATGGCTGCAGGTTAGAACAAAACACAAAGGAACAGAGTACCATCGTGAATGCTGTTTTTGCACTTCAGTAATCCATCCAGAGAAAGGAGATGAGGTATGGCCTGGAATCCAGTGAAAGTGTGTTGGACTCTTCCATTTAGGGACAAAACAAAGCCAGCTTTCTGCTCCCTGGCTCCCATGAAATCCACATGAAGCCTATTTTCATTAAGCTTCAAGTCAGAAGACAACAGAAGTCTAAAAAGACAGACATAAAAACTGCTAGTAAGATATTATTATGGTTGACTGAGGATTGTCAAGACACCCCTCCTTACTCAAAGCAGGATCAATGAGAGCAGGGTGCTCAGGAGTGTGTGGTCAGGTTTGGAGTATCTCCAAGGATGGAGACTCCACAGACTTTCTGGGCACTCGTTCCAGTGTTGTGAATCAGGCAATCAGAGGCCGTGCAGTCAGCCCACACTATCCACCAGATGCTTATAAATTCCTCAGTACAGCCTCACAGATTGGCAGACTAGTTTTTCTTTAAATTGCTTTAATGCATTTGTTATGGTTCCTAATAAAAGAAAGCTGAAGAGACTTTGAGTTGGAAACGAAGCCTTCTCTGTCACAATATGAAATATCTCTTTGGTGCTGATTTAAAAGCAGCATAAAAGAGAATTCAGCTTAAAAACATAATTCTAAGTGCCACCACCATTCGAGTTTGGTAAATGAACCAACAATATTTCTTTACATCTTGGCCCTGAATTGAACAGTGTTGGAGAAACACAGCACAGCTCTTTAGGGAAACCTGCTGGAGCAACAAAAGGTCCATTTTCTGTGTTGTAAATACAAGACTGAGACACAATTTTCACATTGTGTGTGAAAGCCATCAACAAATTATCCACTGAACTATCTGACTTTCTAGACTCAAGTATACTACACAAAATTCCTAAAAGTGTGGCAATCACTCCAGTTTTCATAGTGTTAGACATCCCTCCTAGAAACTGGAACCCTGTTGAAAGACTGATGAAAAGTAAAACCTCAGGGAAAATCCACTCTATGGAAAGAATAAAACTACACAGTTCAGAGAAGTAAGGTTCATTCCATCAGACACCAACTGGAGTCTGTACAGACTGCATCCTGTTAGCTGGTCTCCAGAAACATTCAACAGTTTATTTTTGTTTGTATTCTCCCTGTAAAACAAATCCTAAACAAAACATCATTACAAAAATTTTAAGTGCTCTGTTTTCTTTCCTGTGAACAGCAATAAATTGCTCTCTTATGGCTTACCCTGGTATTTAAACAAATTAATGAACTATTGGAAGCCCAGAACTGTAAGCAAACTGCAGGATCATATGAAATACCCTTCTTGGAATATTTTATCCTATTTTTAGAGTTACTAGTAAATCTAATGTACTTCATCTAAAATATAGTAATTTCTGATTTCTTTAACTCTTATTTCCTCATTCTCCTTATCCCACCCAATTAGTAAACACTGGGATCTCTGCAGAAACACAAAATTCTTCAATGCATACTTTTGTATCTGTGAACTTTGAAAAATCAGCTGAAACTTGGGAGGGCAAATTTTCTATTTCCCATCTCTGTCACCTGAAAGCTTTCTCCAACACTTTAAAAACCTTAAAATAAACACTGGGAAATGCCTTTTTCCACTGGCATAGCTTGTACAATCTGTTCACTCGAAGTTCTCTATACAAAGTCCTTGGAAAGCAACTAGAACACATTAACAAAACTTACACCAACTTCTGAAACATAAGGAGCAGAAGTATTTCAATAATAGGGATAAAACATGAACTGGCATTTACTCAGTGGCCTTGCTGCAGCCATGGGAAAGTAGTTACACTTAAAGCTTGTATTCCAGAACATTTTTCAGTTCCTCAGTTAACAAACATTCTGATTTCTCTACCTTGATGGAAATATTTTGCCCATGAGCTGGAGCTGTACTGATTCTGGATTTGTCAGGACTGTCTGATGGAGAAAAGCCCTCAGTTCAGCAATTCTGACTTTCCTCCTGTTTTCATTGTTCACGTCGACCTCCAGCACCAGCATTTCCTTGCCATTGGAATGAAGGTGGAGGGAGCCATTGACATTGTTTCCACCATAACTCTTCAGGGCAGCCTGGGCCTGCACACAGAGAAAAAGGAGAGCAGGACATTGAGGACCTTAGATACACAATACTGGAACACCAGTTTGAGCAATGAGACTGCAGACAACATGTTGGGACTGGAGAAAAGCAGAGAGGGGAGCAAAGGGGGAAAGGAGTTTTTAGTTCTCACCTTTGTTTCTCATCATCTAACTCTAATTTTATTTGGCAATAAATTCAATTAATATTGCCCAAGTTGAGTCTGTTTTGTCTGTGAAGGTAATGAGTAAGTGATCTCCCTGTATTTATCCCAACAAAGCGTGAGCTACGCTGAATTTAAAGTACAATTTAACTCGACTTTAAGAGTTTTCTGAATTTCAGCTGAAACACAAACAAACTCTTCCAACCCCATGTAGCCAGAACAAACTCTAACTATCAAAAATTAACTGTTTCCCTAACAATTCACACCTCTCCACTATAGTCATAGAGTGTATGAACTGCAAAACTTCAAATTCAAGCAACAAGACTGTAATTAGCAGGGGACTGACCTGTGAAGACACGTTCTTGTTGATGATGACTTTTACACTCACACCACATTCAAAGTGCTCCAGTTTAGTCTGCCTGGAAAACAGCTCCCCACTTAGGCCCATTGCTTGTGGGAACTCAAGCTATTTGACAAAGTAAAGTGTCAGAACAGAACATTGCATTCCCCCCAACTGCCTCATGTGATTTCATGTCTGACCTTCCAGCACGAAGTGGGTGATGCATACAAGCAAATGTGTGTATCAAATTTTACCAGTTTTATCCCAAGATACTAAAAATATGTTGAAAGCATGAGTAAAAAAAGCATGAAAAAAGGTCAGTTTGGGCCTTACAAGGTATTATTGACACAAATTATTGATACATAACTGAACCTGCTGAGATATCGACAATTATTTGTCAGGGCCAGGACTTGATTGGATTAGGACATTTACCACCATCAATCAATGTAATTCTGAAGACAACACAGTAAAACAGTCACCAAGACAGAAAAAATAAAACACCAAAAATTAAAACCACCATTACCTGGAATGAGTGTGTCACATCCACATGTAAAAGATGTCTAAAATCTGCCTCACTGGATTTGTCCTGATATCTCCCTAGAAAACTGAGAACATCTTCCTTATTCACTTTTAAGACAGTTTCAAGCTCATGCTTCACCTGTGAGTTAAGAATGGGAGTAAGCAAAGTGAGTATTAATTAATGAAAGATCAGAGAAGTCATCCCTACACATCATGAAAAATGAACGAGTTGCAAGCTGTTATGTTTTGGCTCAGAATGAAAAACAAGAAAATGAGGAAAAGTAGTTATATTTGAAAAGAAAGATGAATAGATATAGCTAGATAAGGGTAAGAACCCTGAATCTGTTCTAGCCCAGTACTTGTTTTATTAATAACACTCATGCATAATAATATTCTAAAAAAATATATGAAGTATTCTTATCATAAATTACTACACAACATATTATACAAAATTAAGGAGGTACCAAGGACATGATCACCCTCTGAATATTTTGGTTGCAGCAGCTACATGGCGAGGAACTAAAGGCCTATAGTAAGTGAGGTCTGAAAAGACAATAAAGTGTAAATAAACAGGAAATGAAGCTCTCCTGACTGAATCTAATGGGAAATTTACTCACATTTTGATGACTTAGAGTTAAAATGCACATTTCAACATCTTTGGGAAAAGTGCTGTAGTTATAAGGATGAGTTAAACCAGCACAGATCTAAAAAGAAGTTTGAGAGAAAATGCAAGGAACATAAGTAATATGCAGTAAACCACTCATTTGCAGATTGTTTTGGTGTATCAGACTAAATGAAGTTCTTAGATAACTCACATAGGGGTTTTCAGGTTGGTAACCAAGTATAAGAGTCTGAACTGTTTCCTCCACCTCGTTTATCAAAACTTTTGTTTCCATGAAATAGTGCTTTTGTTTTTTGTCAATAGTAAATGTCTCCTGCAGAAGGAAGCTCTGCAGAAAGGGCACTTTAAAAGGATGCCTGGAAAAAAGAACCCAAGAAATAAACGTAGTGTAATATATCTTAATAGACAACCACAAAAAGAAATCCTGCAGAGTTCAACTTGAACTCCAAAGTTAAGTTACCACCAAGTGTCAGGTAAAACACATAGGACCAGACATTGAAGAAACTACAGAGTATAATTACAACTTCATACAAACTCCACACACTAACCTGAATTTTGGATAGAGCTTCCATCTGAATTTGATAAATGACTGGAAGGTGCTGCTCTAAGATTGTGATATGCATAACCAGCACATATACCTTCAATAACTGCATGGCCAAGACTTCATTTCAAATAGGGACAGTGTCCAAAAGCTCCTGGTAGGTTTGAAAATCTCACCTATCCACATTTTGTGCTCTCTGTAGAAACAGTATCTACATGCCAAGAATTCTATGCAACGAATGTTCAGCTCTACACAACTCTAGGAGTAGTTTACTACTTAAGTGTAATGTTTTATGGACTTTATTAAATATTTCTGCACATTTACTTGGTCAGACCTCTTGTAAGCATGCACAAACCTTTATGAGCAGACACTGGAGCACCTTTATACATCTTAGAATATCTGGTACAGCTCCTCATTTACATATTTTTTTGCTGAAAAGACACCTCCTAGTATTTCAGTTATCTCTGAGCTGCACAGTGGCTCCTAAGGCAGCCTGTGCACTCCTGTTGGTGCTGCTGTGCCTTAAGAAAGCTGAGGTTTCCCCACAGGTGATCCAGATGTCTCTAAGCTGAGCATAGATTTTTACCAAGGCCTTCAGGCTGGGCTTCAGTAATGGATAATAAAGGGAGAAATTTCAGGGACAGCCAATATGTAGGAGCAGTGCATTCATTCTCATCGGAAAATGGAAACATATTCCAAAATCTAAACAAGACCATTTGTTACATGTTTTAAGAGGGTATCTCTGGCTTTAGAAGGGCGATATAATGCCTAAGGACTAGGAAAAAGGCACATGGATGGCCCAGACTATCTGAGCTGGATTTTGGAACTTCTCACCACATCCCAGTTTGGACACACCACAAATCCTGCTGTTTCAGGAAAGGAGGCTATATGCCTGGCTGAGCAGCCAGCAAACACATCACAGCACACAGGGTCTGCTGACAGCTTTGCTCACTGCCATTTCAACAAAGAGCCCAAAAGCTAACAGATGCAAATAAGCCCATGGAGCTGCTGTGCTTGAGCAAGTTCAGAGAGCCACACAGGACAAAGAATAGATTTTATGCATGTGGCACTCTCACTTTGTAAAGCCCAGAACATTTCCTAAGAGCATCAAGATGCACATTAAATTTAGGCCAAAACATTCTTAAAAGATTGAAATAAGAATACTAAACCTGAAATAGAGGGTTGCACGTTTTTGATAGAGCATCTTCTCCTTCCTCAGCTCTTTTATCTGACCTTCACACTGCAGTATGACAGGCAGACTTTTATAATCTCTCCATACAATCTTCACAGAAAAGTTTGTCTTCTTAGGCTGCACTCATGAGACCAAAACAGGAAAGGAAATTGCATCAGATTTACTGCATTCATATTCAAGAACCTCAATATGGAACCCATGTTGTACAACAAGCTGCAGGGAGGTTGTCACTTCCCAGATCAAACCATTTCTGCTGCAATTTAAGTCCAAATCTCCATTAATCTCACCGAGGACTAGAAGCGCCATCAGTAGAAAACTGACTCCAGCACAAGTCAAATGCCCCTTCACATATCACTTGAGTGTCACCTATTTGCAACATAAACAAACTCTGGTACATAAAAAACTGAACTGGATTTTCAAAACATGGAAAAAGCATTTTAAAAGCTATGTTTAGATAAAACATCTTTTTAAGACTTCCTGCAAGGTGTGAATGGATCCAAGTAACCGCTCAAAGTACCTCCTTGGAGGAGAAACTGCTGTTTACCCTTCCTGTGCCACAGACATCAAGCAAAGCAAAACTTATTTTAAGACTGGAAGGGATGTAGAGATTATAATAGCACATAAACCTGGGCTGCTACCATGCTCGCTAGCAGGCAAGAGATCCTGGTTCTCCAAGACAGAAGAATCTTCCACACCTCTCCTACATCTGCATCAAGCTGTGAGCAATCACATCTCCTGCTCTCTTTCTAGTCACGTTGTCCCTCTTCAAGCCTCTCCTCCCTGACTGACTCTCCGGGCTCCCCAATAGGTGAGAAGTACTCCAAACTTTACCACTCAAGTTTTTGTTTTCTTTTTGAACCTGGATTTGCACTGCAGCCCATCAAAACAGACAGAAATAGATGCAGTACTGGAAGGGTTTAAGTTTCAAAACTAGCAATAACATCTTTGAGGAAGGGAGTGCTGAATCAAAAAAATTGCTTTTGTTTTTCTTTCTCACCGTTGGCAGATTCTGATAGCTGGCTGTGAAGTTAAATTCCTCTTTTGTACTCTTTATCTTAAAGCAGAGAAGTTTGGCTCGTTCATTATTCTCCAACTGAATCTCATTCTTCACAAGCTGATTCCACAGAGAGATCATTTCACTGTGGCTGTGCAGAACATTCCTCCCAAAATGATTAACTGTGGATGCCTAGAAAAGCAAAGCCATTAGCCTGGCTGAGCCAGGACAGACACCATTCCACTGTGCACAGCACAGCACAGAGGTGACAGAATGATCATTTACAACAACTATTAGAAATGTGTGCCACCTTCTCCATTACCAAAATACTCCAAATTACTACACAGAGTTCCAAGTTTATTTTATCTCCTCCAAACTAGGGAGAGACAAAAAGCTGAATAGTTGATGAACACTTTTTTCTCTTTTGAGAATGTTTCTCACATTCCTCCAGAGCTATGCCTGAAGCAGTAGTGACCTAAGCAAGAACAGCTGATAAAAAGGAACATTTTAATTGCCAACATAAGTCAAATTGCATAGTGATAGAAGTCTACCACATTGCTTAATGCACAGCAGCTATGATGAAACCAGTTTTAAATATCTACTGCATAGCACAGTCTAAAATAAATTAGGAGGAAGCTTAGAAACCATAGAGTCAGGGCCCAGTGATAGCAGAGAGCCATGCCCCAAAAGCCATACACTCTGTGAAGCACCATGTCACCAACCTGCAGGTATGTGGTAGTTGGTGTGTAAATGTGAACTTTTCCTTCCTTCTCATTGCCTTGATCTTTATAGAACAGTTCCAGCACAAGGTCTTTAATGGAGAGAGCTTTTCCAGCTGTCAGCTCAGATGTCAGTAAATAAGCAGAGTGTTGAGGCTGGTGCAGTTTGTGAGCTGTGTACAGATAGAGCCATGGGGTGTCTATTTGGAACCCACCTGCAAGGGACATGTATTAAAGCTGACAGAAAAAAACAGATTTCAAACTACCTGGATTCTAACTCCATCTCAAAGCTGGTAAGATCCAGGGGTTGTAGAATGAAGCTAAAATGCTACTATCAACTTTTTCTCTTCCAATTGCTAAAATCTCTGGGTTGTATATAACAAAATTGATGTCCTTCACTAGTGTAAATGGAACTGCTGGAAAAGGCCAGCCAGGCTCTGATAGGTTAGAGATTTCAAAAACTGAGCTAGACAAAGGCACAACAGATGTGATCTACAGCTAGAAACAGTCCTGACTGGAGCAAGAAGCTGGGCTGGCCAACCTCCAGGGTCTCTCTTCTAACAAACATCTTTATCATTCTGTTGCAGTCACACAAAACTGCTCAGAAAAAACCTGGCAGCAGCTTCCAATGCCTGCTTTTCTAATCACAGATTGGAAATGGTTTGTGGTACTTCACCTTCCCACTTCTTCAGGCCATTTCTGGATGCATCCTTCCACTGCAGCCCAGCCACAAATGGTACATGGTCATTATACTGCACCTCGAAGTTGGTGCTGCTCTGCAAATACACCTGAGAGGTGTGCAAGTGCTGCAGCTGGGTTCTGTAATTCACCTGTTTTTCCAGGACTTGCACGGTAAACTGGAAAGGAAGTGAAGGAAATTAACATAAAAACAAGATCCCATTTTCAGGGCTGTATAAGTTACACACACAGAAGCAGGAAGGTCACAGCTTCTGCCTTTGCACATTTGCCATTCACTCTGTAGATTTTCATGCATGCTCACCAATTATAGACTGAGGTTTCTTTAATGCATTTGTTACAACTAGAGGAGATTCAAAAATAAAAATACTGTAATAGTTTGAGTTATTACAACCTGCACCCTCCTTTCACATTGTGTCAGCAAAGCACCTTTCATAAATCGTTACAACTCATTGTCTATGAGTTAACAATACAAAAAACTCAGACCAAATTACACACCAACTTTTCCAGTATTTGCAAAATTTTCTGCTAGCAAATGTCAGAAATCTCAGTGTCCTTGGGCTAAGACCTCACCTAGATCAAAATTAATAGGTCTGGGTACTTGCTTTATATTATTAGTACATACGGTATTTACGAAAAAAAGGTCAGAATAAAAAATATTTACAAAATTATTCTTAGTCTGTCTGTTCAATATTAGAAGTGAAGGTCTTACTTTTCAACCATCACTATTACCTCCATGAAATAGCTGACTACAGATGAACTGGAGCTGTTCTTAAAGGCTTGGCTGATCAGCAGTTTCTTCTTGTTGTTGACTTCATCCCAGTGTTTCCCATAGTTCACTTCCATCTGGGAGGAAATCCAAGATGCACTCACTTCATGTCTCAGGTGAACCTAAAGAAGAGGGCATTGCCTTTTTGCTGTGAGCTCCTCCTCACGTTAGAGCCCCGAGCAGAGGTGACACAGGGGTGCCCAGCTCAGACCCACCTGGTGGCTGTAGGTGGGAGCCTGCACACAGTGAAACTCATGGCCCAGCTCCAGTCTGTACAAGCCCCGAGCACCAGTCTCCACTTGAACCTTCTGCTGTGTGCTGCACTCGTGGCAAGGTTTTTTTGCCTCTCCTGTTCAAGTTAAATCACAAAGTTACCTATTGAAGTAAATCGGAATTAATCTTTCGAAATGTTAATAGTATAAATCTGGCACTGGCTTCAAGACTTCTGTGTTCCAGAAAATCAAAGTGAGATTTGTCTGTTTTTACAGCTGTATACTTGTCGATTTATCCTACAGATCCAAAGGAAAGCACAAACTTCATTACCTAAGCAGAATTTTACCTGGTTGAAGCAAAAACACTACAAACCAATCATGATCAAGCTTTGCAGCTACATAATCTCTGAAGGTGCAACAGAATTAGCATAAACATTCCCCTCATAGCATTCATCATGCTACTGAAAGGATTCAATACTTTGATATAACTGCTCTGATGTTCACCTGCTTTGTCCCACAAAATTAATGCAATTCCTGTATTGCTGCCAGGGCAGCACAGCCAGCTGCTTCCTAGAAACCACCCCTCACGTTATGCATGCAAACATCTAAAAACATAAATTAATTTGGAGCAATTCTCATTGAAAAAGTGATTTTTAATCAAATGATGGATATGCTTGTGAAAAGCCCATTTTAAAAAAATTTGGTTTTATACGCAAATGCAAAGAATAAATTTTATCCAACTGAAAAGAGAAAAACTCACTCCAGTTTCAGATCACAGTTTAAAAGTTAACTGAAATCTTTCTACTTTGTTCTAAACACAGAAGCAAATCTTATAGGAAAAATGAGTAATAGAGAAAACTCTTCCTTTCCCTGTTTCTCAGTGTACCTAGGAGCCCATATTTTATCTGCAGACCATGAGACCACAGTCCCTCATGCTGCTGGAGAAGAGCGACGGCGTGAACTCCAAGAACACCTGGAAGGTGAGTCTCCCCTTCCAACGAGTATTGTCTCAGCTTATTATCAACCTTCTTCTCCAGAAGTGCTACAGAAAGAAGAGAAATGATTATGCAGTGGTAGAATTTGAAGTTTCTTCAGCTAGTCAAAGGAATACTACAGTGGGGGAGACCAAAAGGGCATTCAGTCTCTCCACCACGATGAGCTCTCTGTGAAGTGAACAGATAAAAAGACACAAAGCTGGATGTTCAGCGTCATTCTCCATCTCCACAGACAACCTGCTTCAAGCTGATTGAAATGCATCCAGCCAAAGCTGCTTCTCAAAGGAAATCAATTTGGACAGGCAGATCTTTTAATTAACTAAGCCCTAACATGTGAACATGTGGATGTTCTCCTCTACATAAGTCTGAGCAAGGCTGTGGCTCTGCAGCAGCACAACTGGTGCAGCCAAGTTCTGAGGTGCTGGGAGTTTGAAATCAGACCAGAACTGGCTTGGATGCAGTCACTGACAATCCATGTGAAAGCTAAAGATGAAAACGTCACCAAAAGATCACCTCCCAAAAAACAAACTGCCCTCTGCATTCCTTAAAGGTTAGTTCTGTTTGAAAGTACTCTGTAACCTTGTGACATTTCAGTCAAAAATGAGAGCCTTAGATATAAACTGCTGGTTTATTTCATTGTATTATTTTAATTTTAATGTATTGATATTTTACAAATATTAAAGCTCTCTTTCTGATACTTTCTCTGGTATTTTTCTCTTAGCTTATTTGTGAGAAAAAAAGTCTTCAAGATTTTCAGAGAAGCAGGTCTCAAGAGACAATAGCTACAAATATGTGTCTCTGCATTGTTTTGTACTAAAAAAAGTAAAAAACAGCTGGGCTTTTTGGCATGTTTTTGTTAAGTAATTCCTTGTATCTTATTTCCTCCACACTTTTCAACAGTAATTCAAAATAGACTTTTATTTTAGAATTTCTTTTATTCTGAAATATATATTTTGTATTAATTTATGCAGGACAGTCATTTTAAAAAAGCAGTCTTTATGGATTTGAAAGGAATTTCAGGAAGAACTGTCCAAAACCAGGCAACCCTAACAAATAACAGCTCCAGAACTTATATGGCAAATACTTACTGTCCTCTAACCTGAAAGAAATGCAGCATCCTTCAACAAATTATTCAGAGATAGTGAAAAAGCTATCTTCTTGCCAAGCTGTTTAGTGATGTTTCCTGACAGAATGATAGGGCTGCTTTGCTTTATCAGCTTTACCTCCAGCTGGGTCATGTATCTCTGCTCCCCGCTCAGCATCTGCAAATCGGCCATTCCCTAGACCAAACAAACAAATCAAAAACCAAACCCCAAGCCATTCAACAACATAAGTCTTAAGAAACAATAGTATAGAAATGAGATGAGAGGAGGAAGAAAAGACATGTTTATATATATATATATATATATATATATATATATATATATATATATATAAACAACAAACCTTCCACACCCCACAAAGCCTAAAACTTGCCATTGATAAATAACAGGAAGCAAGGATGGATTTGTTTTCCCAGCTACACAGAAGTCACAGTAGTGCAAGATGCTACCTCCTTCAGCTGCTTCTGGTTTCAGGACTGAAATCACTACCAATGTTGCAATACAAGGGCAGAAATTATAGAGTGTTACTGAAAATATTTGCAGTCTCACAGATTTAGGTTGAAATTCAGCACTGAGTCTATCTCAAAAGTAGGTAATAAGGAGAACTGGTAATTGATGGATTGACACAAAACTGTTTTTCATATGTGTACTTTCACTGCCTTTCTTTTCTGTGCTCTAATGTAAGTATTTGTCCTAGAATGAGAGATCATGAAATGCAAACATACCTTAATGTAATACACATCTCTGTCATCCACTATCAGCTCCAGGTGCCCAACTCGGGAATTTTTAGAAAACTCAATCCTCCCTTGGAGAGAAAGAAAGCTCTTTACTTTTTCTTTCTCTAATCAGTGATGTTTCATAAGATGTACTTGAAATGATAGTTGTTATAAACAGTAGATATAGAGAGATTTATAACATAATAAATATCAGCTCAAAGGATAAAAGTTAGGATCAGAACTTACAAAGGCATTTTGCTAAGTGTCTTCAGAATGAACAAGTAACTTTGAAAGGATATTCTGAGGAGAATTATTGAGAAGAGGCAATGAAGCTGTCTCCAACAAAACCAGCTTAGCTCTGGAACTGATTTATGCCCTTCCTTTAGGCCTGTGCTAAAACTTGTAACTTGTGTTGTTCTACAAAATGCATGGTGATATCACAGTCAGTACTTCATTGATTTACCAACACAACTTCAGCTCATAACTAACAGAACACAGCAAACTGAAACAGTAATGTTCAGCATATGTAAAAGATGTCAGAACAACCCACCATGTTCTTTAGCCCTCATTTCATCAATCCTGGTAACAGCTTTCTAACATGACTTTATGAACCAGGTACTGAACCTCTGACTGTGCAAAATATCTTAACCGTCTTAACCAAGACTTAAAAAGTCTTAACCAAGATGCAAACCCCACTGGGAATGGGTGCTACCTAAAGCAGTAAACTGAACAGTTATCCCATAATAATGTAGTTTCAGCATTGGATTAGTGAGTGAAATACACTGATATTTCTCAGTTAATTGTAATGAAGTTCTCCTAACTGATATTAGCTGATGACCAGGCTCTTAGTTGAAAACCTTACCATCAATCTCAATTTTTTTCTTAGGCTGTATAAATTGGATTCTGAATTTCTTCTGTGGGACACTAAAACTTAGGTCAACACCAACATCTCTTTTCAAGTCTGACTTTGGAGTCCCAATGAAGAAGTGAAAGACAGCTTCATTTGGGATCCATGAATTCTCCTGAAAGAAAGAAGTGATAACCACATTATTCTTTGGCACACCATTTACAAAACAATCTCTCACACTGAGACAACGGATTGTGTGTGCTGTTCTGTAGATAAAAAGAGCACACACCTCCTGTCAGCACCAGCCATTTGTGTTCAACGGATCTTCCCACTGCACTGGGAATGGAATGAATAATAACCTAGAACCTGGAATTCATACACCACTCTGTCACCAGAACAGCCAACTGAAAGCAAAGCCAGAGTCCAGCGTGCCAGTGGTACCTGAGCCATGTAGTTATAGGCAGCTTCCACCACATACTGCTGCAGGCCTCTGTCTTGCTTAGTTAATGTCACAGCCACTCTCAGAGGTCCAGGGAAGGGGAAAAACAACCCACTGGCTGGGTCAGGATAGGACATTTCAGAACACAACTGCCAGCCAATAATCTCAGACACTGGTGAAAGACAAGAGTTGAATGTTCAGTTAGAATGGCAAGCAAAGAAAACATGAAAATGAACATTGCACCGTAGACCATATTATTTTAGAAATAATATGTGAAAAAAGAAAGTATACTGAATAAAATTACCTGTAACAGATATTTCAGAATGCCTTTCTAAGACAAACAAAACAGCTGGACTCACCTTCCTCCCTAGTGCAAGATCTGGTTTCTGTGTGGTCTTGGAAGACATCTATATCTTCTGTCTCATCCACCATTCTGAAGTAGAGTTTAGAGCTACAACCAGGATTATGAACAACAACTTAAAGCCAATTCTGCTAAATTTAGAGCAATATTTAAATAAAATTCTCAGTTATATCCAAGAAAGTTAATAGTTACTGTTTTTGAAGATGCCCTTGCTTAATCTTACCTGAAATTAATTATCTCCATAGATTCTTCTGGAGTGTTCAAGAAAAGTTTGAGCTCTTTCCCTTTCTTCACCTGGATTCCCCCATCAAGACTAGTAGATGTCCTCACTCCTGTCAACCACTTTAGGCCAGCTTGTCCCAGAGTCCCCACAATTCCCATTTGGACAGAAAGCTGGACAAATGCACTGTTGAAAAATCATGCACATTTCCTTCTATGAAATGCAATTTCTTTTTAAAGCACTTAATTTAATCCTCTTCAATAAATACACAGCATTTGATGCTGTAACATAATATATTCTATTATTAAAATCACAAACTATTTTGTTTCAGGAAATAACTGAAAAGATTGCATTTACATTGACACACACTTTCTCACATGAATTATAGCTTAACTGTATCTCCTAAGGAGGGGATTTGAATGCAGATTTCAGCATGAAATACTGAGAAAGGGAAAGCAAATAGAACTGAGTATTACAGGGCAAGTTTCTCTCTGTCTGTACAGCACTTAGTGAAGTTTAGTATTGTATTCAATATGTACAAAATCTAAAATAGCCAGGTAAGGAAACAGAGGGTTAAATCCTCCACTGGCTTGTACATCCATAACCTGTAACAGCACGTTTAATCCTGAGAAAAATCCACTTGTCACAGGTAAAGCATTCAAAAAATCATCTGCAGGCAAGAATTGAGGAGTTTGATGTAGAGATAGGGAGGAATAGTCAGCTTAAAGCAGAGTTCAAAATCAGGCAGGACAGGAAAGCACTGCGGCCTTTACACCATGGCAACCATCAACAGAAGGTTCATGACTGCTTTTGTTCTTCAGGAATCTCCTAAATAATTAACAGGCATTCACACAAAACTTTCACATCAGGAATTGCTACTTTACATCAGGGACACGTGAAAGAGACACATTTGCAGTTAATACCTTGGCTTGATATATCCATTTAGAAAGAAATTGGACTGCTGTTTGAAATCTGCATTCCCTTTGATTTTCACATTGATTGCTGCTGAGGCATTGACTGCCAACTGAACAGGAAAACCTGAAATTGCTGGAAACTGCAGTTCTTCAGTGGCCAAACTCATCCTTTTATTAAATTGGACCTCCTGCCCCTGTGGGGAACAAAACACAAACACAACCCAGAATTTTATTTTGCATAATAGAGTTAGCATTCAAGAATTTTTACAGATATAACTTTTGACTGCATCGTCTATTGTAAAAGTGTTTCTACCTGAGGTGACCTAGAACATAAAGAAGAAAGCAGCCCAAACCTGCCTATGCCCACGGCATGAGACAGACACCAGTCTTACTCCAGTTTAAAAAAGAACTTGTATTTAAGCATGCATGGATTTGAATGAGAAAAGAAAGAGGTTAAAACTATTAGACAGCAGAACAATTCTCTGCCTAATGAACTGAATGCTGTTTAAACCAAATATATGCTGGTGTCTTTTAGGGTTCAATTTCAGAGAAACAACATGTAATATTTTGTATCTTTTACATATCTGTCAGAAAACAGTTTCTCAAGATATTAATTTCAAATAGAAAAAAGGTTTCCTTTTACCTTCAGAAGTTTGACGGCCAACTCAGCCAGATTCAAGGAATAATGTTTCATTTGTTTTCTTAAATCATCACAATCTAAAAAGCTAAGTTCATTTCCAAAGATTTTCATGCTTAGCTCACATTTCAGTGCCTCCTTTCTTACTGTTCTCTCAGTGAACTAACATGATAAAAAAAAGAGAAATCAAAGGGAACGGTGTTATAATTTCCTTTCAAACTCACAATTCACAATTCCTCAATGCAGGCTACCCTATTAGTAAAGAAACATAAGGCTCCCGTTTACAAGTACTTTGGAGACCATTTAGGACCCTGGATTAGTAGTTGTTCTATCCAGCCACACTTCAGTCCATAGCACACAAAAATAATCCTAAACAGCACACAAGCTGGCTGTCACTATGGACACTGGTCATATCCAGTCAAGGCGACAGCCAAAGAGAAGTATTGCAATACAGACCCACAAACAGCTGAAGCTTTGAAAAGTACAATCCCAAAACAATATTAGGGATGCCTTGATTGCTAAATAAACTGCTAGGGAGTAAAAATTTTAGATTTTCTGTTCTTACAATACTATGATACCACAGCAACACATGATCATGAGCTGACTCCTATAAGAAGAAATCCTAAGAAGATGAGTCCAAGAAGAGAGCTGATCTAAGACAAACCAAATGATCACACTCTCTGAATTTTCCAGCTAATACATCAACAGTTGAAGTAATTCTCAGAGCTTTCCTGTTATGTACATTAAACATAAAGCTCTCTCCAAAAACGAGTAAATTCACAAAGCATCAATGTAACATCTGCCATCAAACTGGGAAGTCAGATTGCAAACAACACGACTCAGGAACTCAACATCAAGCAGCTGTTTACAGTGACGCAGCAGTCAACAGACAAAAGGACACCAGCATAAAGAGACCAGAGCTCAAAATAATGAGAGGAAGCACAAAACACAGGCAACATAATCCCAAGGCTGAGTGTCATTGTTTTGAGACAATAAAACAATCTGAAAAAAACCCCCCTGAATATCTGGCTCTTTGCTGCTCAGTATTTTCTGCAGCAGTTAAATTCTCTGCAAGGGAGCAGAACGAGTTACACGTGCTTTATGCAGAGGAGCCACAGTAATCCAGAGCACTTGACCAACGTGAGATGGAGCCCTGTGTTTCACTGGGAAATGCCATTAATTTTTCCAAGATCTTCAGATTCAGTTACCTTATTGACTAACTCGTTCATCTTACTGTATTTTCTACTGAGACAATTTTGGTTTGTTTTTCTCAGCTTTGGCTTGCCAGACTTGCTCACAAGAGGATCAGTGGTATATTGCTTCAAAGTCGGGTTCCTCTGCTTGACTTTCTCTGCTGTTTCCACTGGAGTTTCTGTCTTGTGGTTTCCTTCCTTAGTGTTTCCAAAAAAATACTCACTGAAAGTAGAGGATTTCGGCCCAAAACCCTTCTCTAGGAGAGCTTCAGCATTCTCCAATCGTACACCAACCTAGTGAAAAGTATGCAGCAGTGAAAAGCCTAACAGTGACACATACAGGCCACGGCCAGTTCTAAAGCAGAAAATCAAATATACAACCAGATGTAACAAAAGATCTGGCAAGTAAGATCATAGTAGTCTACAAAGTTTAGCATTTTACCTCCTTCAGCATTCAATATTGGATATTTCAGTATTAAATTTTCCCATAAAAATTAGATATGTAAAGCTCAGTCCAAAATGAAAATCCTTTTTCATTCAGGTACTGCAGCTCATTTACACCATGATAGGCCAGAACGGGAGACTGCTATTTTGGCACCTTAAAAACCATAGTTTGGCTGGAAAACACTGACACAGCCTTTTCATGCTCTGAAATAAGATTCTGTTTGGAAGTTTGCATAAAACAGAATCACTAACACACATAAAGCCAGAGTACGTGGCACTGAAAAACAAATTTTGTTCCTTTGCAAGCTTAAACTTGAGCTCTGAAGGCTACATTAAATAGTTTCTTTCTTTCATGTGCACATTGTTACCTGGCACAGCAGGTAAAGATGATGAGGTCACAGGCAGGTCACTGAAATGTCCCAAGCACTGGATGCTGAATGACACTAGAACAGGGACTTCAGCTAAGTACAAATGAGTCTCTCTGTATTAATGGAATGGTGGACCCAAGCCAATCCATTTTTCACTGTACATCAAGAAAAGGAATCTTACTGATTCTCCTGAACAGGAGCTAGAGCAGTGTCTCAGGAATCACTGATTTTAATGTTTCATTTGAATCAACAAAAGCTGAGTATAAGCCATGTTCCCAGTGCATGGCACTAACAGAGTGACAGTGCTTTTATTTGACTAAGCCCATCACACAGAGGACTCACCAGTCTGAGGAAACAGCAGCGAAAAGCACATTTTACTAAAGGAACTGCAACAGGAAAACAGAAAATGCTTTGTATTTCAATACACCAAGTGTCACTTGACGAGGGGGATAAACACCCTCCCAATTAAAAAATCCATAAACTTGCCTCCAGGAGATTTATAGCCTGTCCCATAAAGTGAACAGTGAAATTTGTCATGACTGATCGTGGTAGAAAAGATGCAGGAGAAAAGACCACTGATGCCTCCATATTTGCACCTGCACCAGCTGCAATGGAAAACAGATGTCTGTCAGCTGGAGATCAGCTTTCTCATGTACTTTTCAAAATTCATAATTCTTTGGAAAACTGTTTCTCCACTCAATAAGAAGATGGTGAATGAAACATTGTCAATAAGTGAAACTATTTGACTTTTTAATACAGCAAAGACATTACTGTAAGTAACTTCCATCTACTGGATTTCAATATTTACTGGGTATTACTGGGTTTTATCTCACTAACATCAAAAGGAAAGTATTTATAATACATAAGATATATATGCACTGGAGGAAATGGACAGAAAATCAAAATGTAACACTGAAAAACATCACCTAGTATTTTCACTGAAAACAAACGAACAGATAGTAAACCAGGAAGGAACTAGTTCGACTCTTTCCTTATACCAAAGGCAGCAGATGAATCAGGAGAAGAAAAAACATCCCAGTCCCATGTTGCTGCAAAGGAAGTTCACTAAGGAAGGAATTAAAAGCTGATGTTCACAAAAATAATCTTAAATGCTCATTGGTTCCTAGCCTCCTCTATCAGAAGAGGCAGAAGTGCACAGTATCTGGTTTGCTGGAAACACACTTCATATGTTCCAGTTAAGGTCAAAGAAGAATCAAGCTTACATTTGCATATTTGGGTAGTATTGGATCATAAAAATCAAAGTTCTCAGGACTTTAAAATATGTAAAGGGTCAGAAAATCCATGTGGGATGTTAATAATCCATGTGCTACCATGTATTAAGATCTAAGACTTCACATACCTGAGTGAAAGGTGACATCAGAGTATGAAGAGTATTTCCATGTCTCCCAGTCAAAATCTTTACTGAGGATTTCATCAGGAATAGAATCTCGAAGGTGCTCCTTCAGCGGATCATCTGTCTCCAGGAGCTGAGAAAGATGACTCCAAACAAAGGAGCCCACTAAAATTCAACCAAAAAAAGCATGTGGAAATCAGAGAAAAATTATAAGAATCTTAAAAACAGATACAGGAAATTTTTATTTTTATACCACCATTCCCCTGACCACAACAGAATCCATTCATTATCAGCATGATTAAAATCAGTCTGATGTACCTACTGCAACAGCATATCAAATTTAAAAAAAAAAAAAAAAAAAAAAAAAAAAAAAAAAAAAAGCACATACAACTAAACAATTGTAATTCAGAATTAGTATTTCTGCACGACACTGTGGAGTCCCAGTTTGGCCATGTATGTTCTGTGTTGTGGGGGGCAAATATTTCCTATATGCTCTGGAGTGTGGTTCCTAAATAGAGGCATTTTTGTCTCCTAAAGATACAAGATATTAGGCTCCAGTGCCAGATCAATGCACAGACACTGAATACTGATGTAACTGCATTTTTTACAACACAACTTCTTTTTTTTTCAAATTTCATTTTCTGAATGTGGAACTAAGAATTAACATGTGCCGTATATGCCTTCAAACCACTTGTTATTCAAAAATGTATCATATAAATTATTTCGCTGTCACACCAACAAAAGAAAGAAATTAAGAATACTCCTGAGTACTGCATTAAATTGTTTGAAACATCTAACATTTTGGATGGACTTGTAGAGCTCCTTCATAAATCTGACAAATTAAATGTTCTTTATGGAGCCACCAGCAGGAGTCACTGAGGGTACACCTTGACAGGATTTTGGACGTGGATGCAATTTCTCTCTGTCTGAAGAGAGAGGAATGAGTGCTCTCCAGACCACATCAGCAGGTGAACACAACACTGAGCCTGAACTCACAATCACTGCAGGATACACTGGTCTGGACAAAACATCCTGGGAAAATGGAAACCAGCCCCAAGGCAGAGCTGGCCAGGATCCAGACACAGTGCACACAGAGACTCTTTCATTTTCCTACAGATGTTTGCTTCTTCTTGACAGATGCAAATGCAAGGGATTAGTCTAGAGGTATCCTTCACTGAAGGTGTAGAATATTTCTTTAGAATATTGCAACTTTTTTTTTTGCCACTCGCTTCTTTCTCAACAAAATGCAATTTGCCATCATCCATTCATATTTCTAATGTACTGAGCATCAAAGCTCTTCCATACATCCTTCTCAGGAGCCTTCAGTGAATGAAATGCTGCCAGCAGAAGGGATTAATTCTATGAAAAGTCAGTCCTTACTGACTATTACTAAACTAACAGTATCACAATTTCAACATAAAATGTCACAATCATACAAACAATAATTTAGAAACGATCTATAAAGCATTGAGGTTAAATAAAAATTGACATAAATTGGTACCATTACACCTACAAAGTAAATGTCACATTGAAGTGTCAATTAGGAACATGTAAGACTTCAGTAGAAGCTTGGCTGACCTTGGCTGGATGTTTCTTTCTGCAAAGTCTTTTGTACTTGTTTAAATAACTCTTCATGTGGACATTTCATTGCTATATAATAAGCAGCAATTCTTATTTCCACATCTTCGCTGGTTGCTTGATACAGCTGAACTAATATAGGATTCTAAGAGAAAACCACAAAAAGATAAAGACAATTACAAGTCACTGCCCTGGAACACCTCGTGCACTTTCAGTCCTGGTGGGTTTTTTGTTCTCAGAGAGCTATTACTATATTTATAGCTACTGCCTTATACCTGACAAAGTCACTTTGTGTAACACGGACACAAATGTATGTACATGTTATCTATACCTTATCCATAGATTTCCTGAGCAAACTGTCATGATGACCTTGAATCCTATACAGACAAATCTGTGCAGGACTCTGCAATGCAGAGCCTCTTTGCCAGCACAACTATAAAGGATGGTTTTATTCCACCACAGGGGAGACCTGTCTGTTGTATGTCATGTGCCACAGACAGCTAATACACAGACAACAATGGTCAGGGTTTTGTTCACAGGCCATTAAGACAATTTCTTTTGGTCTCAATCAAAGAGCAGGCCAGCAATAAATTTATTCTGCTCAATATTCCCCAGTATCGAGCAAGACAGCTTTTTTTGTGAACTGCCAGGAATTAAGAAACTGGTGACTGATACTACTAACATTTTTATTTGTATTTAACAGCCCCAGTCCACTCAGTTTAGCGGTTCATTTGCCAGATAACAATGGGGTATATGACAACATATAGACTTGATACTCTGAACATGTCCAATGAGCAACACCAAGCTTCCTAACTGCAGAACAAGTGAATCATACCAATCCATGCTGAAACTAAATTTCAAAAAGCCATTGAAAGCTGCTTCTCCAAGTGCAAGTCCACGTGGAGTTTCTTGTTTTTCTGGAGCAGGACTATCAATTTTGCCCAGACCAACACCCCTGGCCTTGCCATTCTTCTAAGCATCGAGGTATTAGAGATAAACAAGTTTTGACCTTTCTTCCATTAAACCACTTAACAAAATGTTCTAACTATGGCAGTGTACTGCAAATCACAATCAGTTTCTCACATTAATACTGTATGAGAACGAAGCAGTGAAGCAGACTATGGGAAAAATCGAGTCCTGTGGTTTTCAGCTGTAACCCCTGCAGATATAAGGCACCCCACTGAAGGGCCTAATGAAGAAGTCCCAAACACTGCCTCACTCACTGGATGTGTTCCCTCAACTGCAGCAAAGCTTATTTCAGGTTTGCTCATCTGGGTGGTTCTACCCTCTCCTCCACCAGCAGAGGAGCTCTGCTGGAACACGTCTACCCTCGTTCCCTGTGTGTGTGTTTTGTAGCTATCCCGAGCGGTCCCAAAGCTGTGGCAGCGCAGGGAGGCAGCAGCCCCCCGCGGCAGAGGATCACTCACCCTGGCAGCGCAGGGGATGCGGCGGAAGGCGTGCAGAGCAGCCAGGCGGGTTTCCATGCGGTGGCTCCTCAGCGCAGCGCAGCCGCCCAGAGCCGGGGCCAGCGGAGCCGCCGCCAGTCCCGCGTTCCCCACGGCTTTCAGCACCAGCTGCAGCTGTCAACGCAAAGGCAGGGCACAAAGCTCTCTCCAAGTGCTGGCAGCTGTGCATTCAATTTCATGGCACTAACATTTTCTGTTTGAAAACTCTGTTTGAAATTACTCCCAGTGATTTGGGGAGTTTACTGCGGTCCCTATTGCACCACCTATACCCTGGCTTTACTGGGAGGACAAGACACTTATGGACCACTCTTCTATTCTAATGCCCTGTGGCACTTGTAAGTAGAACCTGCCTTAGACCTGGGGGAATAAAGAAAATATTTTTAAAAGCCTGCATTGCAACAGAAGAGCAGAAGTCACAAATTTTATGTACTGGAAAATTTTTCAAGTACTTTGATATTTTGTCTCTTTTGATCACAGATATTCTGACATTTTAGTGATTCAGCGGAGAGTTCTGGACACAATAACTAAAGTAAAATAATAATTTGTCAACAGATAGGTGTTCTTCATACTGCTTAATGGTATGAATGGTATCAGGAAACCCAAGACTTTTCCACACAAATCAACACCTATACTGATAGTTTCTACCTGTTGGATTACAAAATTTTATCAGCTCGTTCTAGCAAGGAATATTCATTTTCAAAGCTTATATTCATGGCTGTCTGGAAATCCAATGAATACCATTTTCATCAAACAAGTTCTAGATCATGAAGGGAACAGAAAAGTAAAGCACTGTATCATGTGCTCTGTATAACCAATACCTTGCTGGGATCTTCTGAATCTTGAACAGTACAGTTTCCTTCCAAAAATTTCCCAAGAGTCCCCATCACACTCTGCACAGCAGGTACAGTATCACAGGAGCTGTGAGCTGAACAAAACCTATGTACAAGAGCAGTTACTCCCAAGAAGCAGCTCTGGCTTGCTCTAGGTGACTTCAGCAAAGGCTGTAAACAACCACAGAAAGAATGAGGTGTTTCAGAAAAGTCATGAGAATGATTATTGCAACATAACACGCATTATAAATGTATCAAAATATTCACATACTAAAACTCAATCTCAACAAGATTACCTGGACAGAGCTTTGTATAAATGTGTCAAAAAGACTGTTATTGTAAAACACTAGAATGTTTTACATTATGTAAAACACAAGAATTATGAGCCACCTAGATCCATTACAAATTAAAAAAGAAAAAACAACATCCACTCACAGCAAGACATTCAATCATGCCCGAAGTGGGATTAGGAATGAATGCAAATGACCAGAAGAAATATTCTATTTTGTCTTCCTCAACTTCTCCAGAAGCTATGAGGTCTTTCATTAGGACAACACATGCCTCTGTGGCACAGGATGGGAGAGCATCTATTAATGGTTGCCTGTAACACAAGAAAAAAGTACAGGAAATATCAAATGACCAAAATACTCAAGAATGATAAAACAAGTACATTGAGACAAGGCTTCTTTCAAAGTAAATAAAAAATTGCTAGTGGCCTAGCAAATGCCAGAGTCCACAGAAATCAATATTATCTTTTGGTTTAGTGGCCTTATAGAAAAATGTTCTAGCCAGGATGGGGAAGTGCATTGGTTTCAAGAACAGTATCTAACGAGATTTTCAAGAAAATGTTCAATTGCTTTCTCTGAGAATTAAGCCACAGGTTTGACTTCTAAAGACTGAGGTACCTTAAAGCACTGATTTTTTTATTAAGGTGTTTTTTTCCTTTCATTTCACCTCGAACACCAGTAACAAATTAAAATATTAAAACTGAATTACAAGCTTTTACTTCCTGTGCTTTTTTAGACTTTATCTAAGGGGAAAGCTTACACCAACACAAGAGACAATATGCATTTCAGCTCTTAAAGAGTCCCCCTGTAAATATTCTGTACCTGCCTCCTATACTGATGGAAGGACACTTGTGCATTAACTAGAAAACAGTTAAACTAGATGGAGTAAAAGCATCAGAGAGTAGTCTAAAAGTAATAGAAAAGAGGCAGAGTAGTTTAATTACTGCCTAATACTGAAAAAATATTAGCATGACTGTTTATCAAAGGATGAGAATAAACCTAACCCAAAACCAAAATTTGCCCCTTTTGCATCAAGAAAAGTATTGTTGCAAACATAAATCCTGGCATTAGATTAATTTCGAACAGGTTGTTGACATTTTGTACTGAAACCAAGTAAAAGGATTGCTTCATTATTTTTAATTTTGTGAAGGGAGAAAAATTCACTGATTTTAATAATACTGGATCATTATTTCTGATAGTCTGAAACCATTGGATCTGAACTATTCCTGACAGTAGTAGAGCAGGGCCTTGATCTTTAAAGCCACAGTTCTATAATTGATATAAACCATCCTGAGGTCCAGCTGCTACTGAAAGATGCAGCTCCACCACCTCCACATTTCTCAGCCTCTCATCTGTCTCTTCTGCCCCACAACTACTAAGGGCATTGAAGGTACAGATCCAGGTAAGTTTTTAATAACAAATGGCAACGAAAGCTTAAAACTGCAGAACTGATTTCCATCCAAGCCATGAGTCAGGTTTCCCATTCACATTGCTTTGGAAACAGGAACTCTGACTGTGGGAATAGGTAAGTCTATTTTGTACATAACATTCATTCAGTGAAGAGAGAATATCATCCCATTACAGAAACAAGACCTGCAGTACAAATTATTCCTTTAATATGCTCCACATTTAAATCCAACATTTGGGCACAGCTTTAAAACATTTGAATATTTTAAATATTTGCAAACCTTTTCTTTCCTGTGTATTTTTGAATGCAGTTCCTAAAGGGGACTTACCTGTTGTCTCTGCACTTAAATGATGACCTTTGCCATAGTGCTCTTAAGGCCTCAAGGGAAAGATGTCGAAGCTCAAACACAAGAGTCATGAAGAGATCTGCAGTCTGTAAGTGCACAACCACAGCTGTAATATTCCTGCTCTGCAGAAACCAGCTTCAGGGAATAGAGCACAAGAGGTTACACTGGCACTGCCACTGATTCACAGTGAAACCTGAGAGTGAACCCTCCTTTCTTCCCTGTGTCCCTACATTCCTTCCTCGTTTGCTTTTCTCTCCAGACATGGAGAAGGACTTCTGCTCTGGATGTCAGCCAGTCCCTCAGACAACAGTTCTCAGTGACCACCAAGCACACCACTGGCATACAAATGAATAATAAATCAAAATGCAACAGTGTCTTTACAATCCAGAGGAGAAAATCATAATTTTCTCTGATTTTGTATAGCAAGATCCTGATTCATGACCAGAACTGCTGACATAACTTCGATACAAATAAAACAATGGTCAAGCTAACGGTATATTAATCTTAGGTTTATTTGAAAGATCATTTAACTGAGTTTTGAGCAACACTTAGAAGTTTCACTTAGAACCCCTGGGCTGTGAGAAATTATTCCATCTTACTGGGGAAAACTGCCCTTACCTCTCTCTGCAGGCAGCACAGGACTAGCTGGAAACACAGAGGCAGAAGAGCTGTTCTCTCTCACTAAGAGGAATTGCTACATCATGCAGCAGCTATTTTACCTGGCATTTTAAAGGCTAAATAGCATATGGATGTATTCCTCTGAGACTTGATCCAAAGTTCAAGAAAGAAGATAGATCTCATTACTTGAAAAATTAGCAGAATGTTCAATACAGTATCTTGTATGTTCATGTTAACTGAACTTTATAATCTGTGAGTTTTAAACATGGTCCATGTCAGATTGATTACAATGCTTTATTCACCTCAGATGTGAAAGATTTAGACATAGGACTAAATTTCTGGTTCCAAAGAAAACATTTTTCTTCATGTAGAAATCATACAAACAAAGTCTAATTCTACTAAGTCACATTTCCAAAGGTTTGGGGACAGACCTACTTTGACTTCCTGACCTTCCTTCCAGGAGCTACTCCCAAAAACAATGAAAACATTGAATTATAGAGTGCCAGCATTCAATTGTAATTTGAGACTGCCAACCCTTTTCAGTAACAAGAAGCTGTCTTTCAGTAAGAAGTCTGAGTCATTTTTACTGTTTTTTTTTGATAGACTGAGAGAGTAATTTGTCAGAACCAACGTAGATATAGTTTATGTTTTTATTCTTTTGGGACTTATATTCTTCTTAGAAATAAAATAATTTCATCAAAATAAATTTGTTCTCATATGTGAAGCCCCACCTATGTATTAAGTCTGTTAACGTTTATAATTCCATACCTAAAATTCAGATAGATCCACATGCATTCCCTTCTATTCCATTCCATCCCATCATTACCACTAAGGTTTTTTTAAAAAGAAATTACAAGCCTGGACACTATGGAGCTAGTGAAACAGATTACATTTTGTGGCCTATAAAATATTCAGAGGACTGTGTTTTTATATAATTTTTGAGAAGAATTTCTAAAGCATGAGACTTAGGTGCATTTCTCCACAGGCAAATGCACCTGGGGACCCTCAGAGATCTCATGACAAGGAGTTGTGTGTGCAGCTGCTGCTGAGCCCAGGTGGCCCATCAGCTGGAGCTGCAGCACAGGTCAAGATAAAACTGCCACACTGGTGCACTTTCAGGTGATACTGTTTTAGACTGACTAAACTGACTTCATTCTGCTTCCCACCTGCTGACTAGACAAGCTCTTAATAACTCCATCCAAAATTTTGCACAGAAGCAGGTATTTTTACTTTCTGATAATAAAGCTTTAGATTGAACTGTCTGACTATGTGGGTTGTTTACATTTTTTAAGGTTGGCTGCACTGAAATTGAGTTGTCATTGTGAATTTCTCTATTTGTAGTAACATAATAACAGACTATGTTCAAATCTGACTCCCATTCCTACCTCTGAAAGAAACATAAGAAAGCCTGGCTTTTATCTACATGGAAGTTTGTTTTTCCTTCTACCTGCAGACCTGCCATATTTTTTAAAAAAAAGAAACCAGGTAAAAGCAAGCAATTAGAATGCCTTACAAGGAAAAAAACTTTAAAAAATCAAAAAAGAAAGGAATCATGCCCTGAAAGTAAACTTTTTGGGTCAGACTGGGGTCCAGGAACAAGGCAAAGCAAATCAGACATGCTCTTTCCCCCCTTGCTCAGTGCATACACATCCATATTCACCAGAGCTACTGGTCAAGCACCAAAACCCAGCCAGTCACTGGGAATGCAGCATCAGCAGAAGGGCTGTGACAGGCTGCTCTCCAGCCTCTCTCAAGAGAGGGTCCCTTCTCCCCATCCTTTTTGCCATTCTTTGTCAGTAGGCAGCTTGTTCACTTAATGGTCCATTAGCTAATCTACATCCACATTGAAATTCAATCTTGTCTCATAATGGCATTAAAAAATTAAACAACAACTTTGCTTCCTTGGAAATGACACCATCTCCACCTCCATTTTCTCATCCCTTCACTGTTTTCTCCAGACTTGGAGATTTTCCCTTCCATTTATTCTTATTTCCCTTCCATTTATTCTTCCACTTTATTCTCAGGTTTTGTGTCCTGAAAGAAATGCATAATCTCACCTCATTCAGAGTCAAACAATAAAGGGACAAACAAGCTCTACATGCATAACAGTGCAGCTGTCTCCCAAGCAACGCTGTGGGCATTCCCATAACTTCTTTCTTGGCCCAAAGGACATTTTATTGGTTGAAATGAGGGATGATAAAGATTCTCTTTGAAATGTCTTGTCACACAGAAAGAGCACCCTGAAACAGTGAAAATGGTTGACAACCAATCAAACCCTGGGCTGGGACGGGCACATGATGAATAATTCACCTTTCTTTTAGGCAGTGGCACAGACAGTGGCCACTTGTGCTAATCTTAGTGATTTAAAAAACAAATTTCCCACACATGAAGCCAGTAGGCCTCTTTGGAGGCAGAAGTGACATCCCACTGTTACTGGGAAAAAATCATCTACCATTCTTTCAAAGACACTGAATTAAGAGTGTTCCATAGAAGGCAGGATTTAGACAGTTTCTCAGGTCTGCTGCAGTAATTTCTTTCCTCACCATTTTCCAGGGAGTACATAACCCTCTAGTCTGTGCCTAAACGCATTTTCATACTGCTATAACTCTGACAACCACATGGAATTAAATATTATCCATCCCCAAGAGGCTGCTTTTATTCTATATTAGCACCAACCATTATTATATGGCTCTCTTAGCTCTCCATAGCATGCAGCTAAAAGAGATGGCAGACCTGCTTGTAACTCAGAGACAGAAATCTATCCCAAATATTGCAACACCCACAAAGGCCATCTGCTGCTTTCTCCTCAACCCCGTGCCCAGGTTTTTGTCACTCTGTGGTACCAGCTTGGACCATGATCACCATTTAACAGCTTGGGAGTAAGGTGTGGGGCTGGAATTTGTCACAGCTGACTGAAGCAGCTGTGCCTTCCCCGAAGTCTCACACAAAACATGAACACCTACCTGTGCTCATGAATCAGAGGCAGTACTATGAGGAAGGTGAACACACCCAGGATGTCACTGCAGAGCTGCAATCCAGCACTGCCCTTTTCTCCAGTCCCCATAAAGCCTCTCCTCCCTCCCTCAGTATCTGTGTCCAGGGGAAAGACAGGTGGAGCTTGTGTTCTTTGACATGGGACTTAATCTAAACAAAGGAAGGTGAGTGCCTTCTGGCCTGAAGCTTTCTGTTAACATCACTTGTATCTGTGTGCATTTACAGGAGAGATCTCAGCCCAGCCCCTCTGCACAGGAAACAACCTTGCTCCAAAGTACAAACAATTTAACAAGACAAGAACCTCAGAGGACTGGGAATATATCAGGAATGAGCTGACTAAACTCATCAGTGGCTAATTCATGGAGGCACCAATGCCATTTAGTGCCTTTCCCATTAGACCAGGCTTGTTTTCTAGTAAGACCCTGACCAAAAATGACTTAAAGACCGTTTTCTTCTGTTTTCACATTTACCTTTTTTCCTTTCTTTTTCTCTGTAGGAACTTCACTACTAGCAAGAACCTCTCTATTTGAAGGATAATGGGGTATGAAGTGTCCTCTGTTTGCCCTCAGTTGATCTCAGGTGGACAGTGACTAAGCACCATCATCTGTTGATCCTGCTGTATTGCACCTCCCAGGTGTTCTTTATAACCTAACAGGTGTCCTTGATAATCTCTGAGTCACCTGATGTTCATTTCAAACACAGTGACAATTACTAATTCAGCTGCTGCCAGTATCGACAAAAAAATAGAAGACCCAAGTGAGCTAAGGAGACAGGCAGACCTTCATCTAGAATGATGGTCATCATAAAAAAACATTTAAGCCACTGCCTGTTCCACATTACCAAAGGATTCCACCCTATCTTAGCAGCATTCACCAATGAAAATGCTCTAGGGGGCAAAGATTCCCTCTGGAGCCAAGCAGCATCCCCAGAAAACACAATGGTTGTTAGCAGAGTTCATCAGAAGCACAAGGAATCTATCAGCCAAGACTCACAGGTTTCATGTGCAAACTGTTTTGAGGGCATGAGGCAATAGAAGGATGTCAGAACTCCAATAAACATGGAGACAACAGCACTACCAGGGGTAGCATTGCACACTAAAGTTGTAAAAGATATGTTTTACAATAAGGTATCAAGACTGCCAGTGACAACCCAGATCAGATACTTTATATATTTCTGGTTTTTTTTTTCACAGAGAAACAATTATTCTTTCAGATTAATTTAGAATATAGTTCAAAATTGCTTTTGCTGAATATTCAGGAGGCAACAGGGATGTTTTAACTCCTCAGTGTGATTTACTGTTTATGTAAGAAAATGACATTTCAAAGCATTTTCTCTTTCTCTAATTCCTCATTTAAAGATGTCCAAAACAATGGAAGGCTTCAGTATTTCAAAACTGCTGCACTCCTGGTCACCTCTTATTTGTGTAGGAGAATTCTCAGCCCACAAAGAGCCTCCCAAGGAAGCAGAGGCTGTGTATACAGCTTACCTCATAACTTGCACTGTGTGCCAAGCAAAGCTTCCACACCAGCTCAGTCACTTCTGCCCCAGTGACCTCCCTCTTAGTTACCTCCTTTTCATAGAGAATGTTGGTCACATACAGATCCTCAGAGTCCCCTGGGAAAAGGAACATAAAGGAAAAATCAAATCTCTGGTGATTGCTGGCCATTTGCTATCATTAACCCTATATGCAAGGGGAAAGTTTCTCTCTGAGCTTTTATTTCTCCATGTAAGAGTCTCTCTAGGCTCAGTACAGCTGAGGGATGAATAGGAATGCCTGCAGTCAGTTTTAATGTAAGAACACAACAGAATAAAGACAACTGTGACCCAAAAGAAAGAGTCAGAGAAACAAGACAAAGATATAGATGAGAAAAGCCCTATTTTCCATCCATGCATCTCTTAGTATGGCCCTGCTGCTTTACATTCATCACCTTTTCCAGTGTCATCTAATCACTAATCCCACACTTCAATCACCCAAAAGTCAACAGAAGATTTATGTGCTAAGGAAAATAAATAGCTTGGCTCAGAACCTCTTTCTAAGGAAGAATCTTATCATCTTATGCTGGTATAGTTATAAACAAAGTGACCTAGAAGTTTGGGGGTTCCTTGAAAAAAAGAACCCTATTTAGAAACATATATATAGTTCTTTAGAAAGGAACTATCTAGAAACAGACCAAAACCATGTTCCTCAACATTAAGAGTTCAACTTCAAAAATTATTCCTCAGGCAAGGCACCTGTTGACTTCAGCAAAATCATTTTCTTAAAGAGAAACACACAGAACAAAGGAGTGAAAATTAAACCAGTTCTCAGACATGGCATGTCCTTATCTCCATTAGGATTTGCAATCATTTAGGTTCCATTTATATAAAAACTAGGAGTTGCCCACAGACCTGGGAAGGCTGATGCTCTGCACACATAAGCACTAGGTATGTAAAGTAGATAAAGAGGAGATGGCCATTTGCTTTTGCAAACCTACCCCCATGGAGATCCATACAGTTTTGTTATGGCAGGGCCAAGCCCTCAAAGAAGGGACAGCTCAGCCCAGGCTGTAAAAACACCCACTTTAAAGCAGTTTAATAAAGATGAAAATCTCGGGCGCGAAGAGTTCTGACAGACAAGACAAAATCACAATATTTTTCTAGGAAATCAACTTTAGCAGAAACATCGTTACCTTTGCTGTAGAGGGTGTCTGTCCCCACGTGCAGGAGTTTGAGTGTGGACTGTGTGTGTGTCTGTGCCCCGCTGCCCTGCTGAGGGAACAGTGTCACACGGTCAGACTCTGTACACCTGGCCTCCTCCAGGAGCCCGTCCTTAATGCTCTGGACACATTCCAGCTGCGAGGACAGGATCTGCTGTTCAGACTGACAACGACACAGACTTCAGCATGGTTCTTGATGACATGTGTCAGCCTACCCAATCCTTCCTCTCCCAACTCCACGAGGATTCCAGTGCTGGGATAGTGGGAAGTCTCTTGGCTACACCTCTGACAGTGCCCAGCCTGTGGAGGTTAATGCACTCCTTACTTCAGCCTAGTTTTTCTTCACTGAAAAACAACTGCTATTAACTGTCAGCATCAAATGGCATAAATTCATTTCAGTTCACAAAGCCTCAAACCAATTAGATATTTTTGGTCAGCAAAGTAGAAAAAAGCAAAAGGCTGGTAAATCATGAATAGCTACTACAATACAAGAAACAGGTAATATTTACCTAATGAAAATAGCACAAGATACAAGCATCGACTGTATTTTCTGTCAACAGTGGAAAGCTGCAAGTCTGGCATTTAGAAAAGTTTCTATCTTTCCAAAGTTTTCTACAAATAATAACTTTCTTTTTCTAATGTATTTTTTCTTACTCACATCTCTATTCCTCTCTTCACGGTCTATTTTCATTTTACCTCTATGACGTATTTTAATGAGACTCTAATCCAAGTGCCTAACAACCTCTTTATACTATAACATTCATCAACTACAATGCAAACTTTCATTAAAAAAAAATAAATCTGTGAATAACAGACATTACAGGGAGAATAATATTCTCCATTTCTTTGCTAAGAAACTCAAGTTTGGACAGACTATCTTTAAATAAATCAAAAGCAAGAGTCAGTGTCATTCCCCAAAACTTACTGACACATGAGGAAGAGCAACAGACTGCACAGAAGTCGAGGCAGAGGAGCGATAGGAGCAGAGGTTTAAGTCCTTTGTCTTCACAAGATTGGGACCCTTTTGCTCATACCTGGTTGGGCATATTCCCAGGACATCCACCTGGGAACAAACATACACTGTTGAGTCACACATGCAGACATAAAATACAACGAGATAACATAGGCTATTGCAATGAGCTTTAATAATTACTTTTTTTATAATAACAACAGAGAACTAAATTCTTCCTCGTAGAACACCGGCTTTGCCACAAAAGCCATGAAAAGGCAAATAATTTTAAAGACACTGGTCAAATTTATAGTAGCCAGGCTGTGTTGGTTTGTTTAATTCGACTGTATTATTCTGAATCAGATAATTTACAGACATATGCTTTTTCATTTCAGATTTTGTGGGCATGCAGGGAAGCATTAATTCAGAAGAGCATTACACAAGGCAGGATAACTTCAATTACATATGAGTGTGCCAAGCCCTACTGCAGAATATCTCTCTAAGCACTGACCCAGAGCAGCAGCCAGAGAATGAGGCAGTGCTCATCAAGCTGAAGGTCAGTGTAGGGACAGCTCTTCACAGGAGAACTGCAGCCCCTGAGGTGTGTCAGCCACACCCATCACACTCTCAGGTGAGGTGTGCTGGACTATTGTTTCAGTGTCACACAGCAGAAATTCAGCTTAAGCATTGAAATAATTGCAAAGAACGCTGAGAACACTGACCTTAAAGCTTCCTGAAATTAATGAAAAAAAGTAACAAAAAATAATCATTAATTACGAATATTGTATTTTCCCCATAGAACAGGTACTAGAACTCAGGTAACCAAGTAGTGGATTCCAAGGCTCAACAAGAATGCAAATTATAAATAATCTTTGAACATTCACTACAAGAAACAATCAGATGACTGCCAATGTCTCCTGAAGCAAGTGTCAAAACCCTTAATTTATTTACAAGTGGAGTAGACTTAACATGTTCAAGAGCTAAGGGTCACCTCAGAGCATGACTGACAGTCTCACCTCCTCAACAACAGCCCCAGCAGGGAACTCTTGTGCAGTCTGCAGGACACTGAGAATGCCTCGCTTGATGTTCAGTGCCCAGGTCTGTTCACTCCTCACAGGACACAGCTTCAGAACTTTCCCATCGTGGAAAGAAAAACGAAGAGGATGCTGTTCCAGTATTTCCCTGTGAAAAAAGAGTTCATAATTTCTTGCTTCAAAGAGTGCAAGTCAATTTATATGACATTAGACTGAGATTTTCCTCAACAGAGCAGCTCTTCCACAATGGATTTGTCTCACTCTGTACCTCTATTCTTTATGGCAAGCCTCTATTCTTCATAAATTCAGCCTAACCCAAGGAGCCCCTGAAAAAGCCCTGTGAAACCCTAAAAACTAATCTTCACAAGATAATCACAGCATCCTCAACATAACTGTAACACTTAAGTCCTGGCAAATTATTTACAGGTAAATGTACTTAATTGGAATGATTCTTGCTCAATTAAGAGAGAAATTCCATTTTATGATTCAGGGTGCCCTTAGCTTTGATAGGCATGTCTGAACTGCAAAGTAACTGCATCATGCCTCTTCAGCTGTGAACGATTGCTTCCCAATTAACCCATATCTTCCTTCACTGCTAGGAGTGCATACTTGGGCTCTATCCCAAATTTATTCCCCAATCTCTGCTGTTAGTACACTTCCTAATGGCTTTTGCTATCCCAGATTGAGAGTACAATGTTTTCTACCTTTCCAAGGGATCATTTTTGAACACTGATTTTCACTCCTAATGTAACATACTTTATTGATATATTTTCCCCGTAAATGAGGAAAAACAAACCATCCAAAGGAAGAATTCTATAGTAGCCCAGTGGTCAGCTCTCATACAGAGAGCAAGTCAGCTCATCTGCACAGTAACTGGGGCACTAACTATTCATTTAATCAATCAGGTCACAAAATAAGAGAGAAAACTTTAACACACCAACATCTGGATAAAGCCCTTCCAGAAGAGACTGGGCATATAGGATAAGAGGTTCTGAACTCCTAGGCAACTGAGCCTGGTTTTGCTACTATCTGTGGAAATTACATGCATGTTCAGAGGACAAGCTAGACTACTGTATATTCACAATAGGCTGAGGCAAATGCTAATAAGGCTCACTTGTCTGAATAATTATTTTGAATAGCCAAGCTTCACTGAATGCTTTCTTTGCTACCTCTCTTTTTTGGCTTCTCAGCAAAGAACAATACACAACTGCTCTTACTGCTACGAAAATCTCGCAAATAACTTCACAGAAGATGTGCCTGTACACTCGTCTGAACTCTGATACCACTGCCCATAGAGAGAATACAAAGTTCTTCCTGATGAATATAAAAAGCAACACATTTACTCCAAGCTTGCTCTTTTTGACCCTTTGAATTGAGTCAATTACCTCAGCTCCCAGTGTTGCTTAAAGGCTGAGAATCCAAGTGGCGGGACAAAGAGGAAGATTACAAGCTGAGTTTAATCAGACAACAGAACTGCTTTTTTTTTTGATGACACAAGAAGCATCAGCTCTCTGGGAAAATGCCAGACTTCCACAGTTTGAGATCTTTTTGTATGGCCATCTACACAAGAGACTATACCTTGGTAAGTCAGTGAGAAATACACTGAGGTGTTAAGAATGAGCTACTAAACCCAAAACCAGAGAAGGAAGAAAATCTCATTGGACAAATAAATGAAATATAAATACCCTGGAAGAAAAAAACCCACAACATTTTGCCTCATGAGAATCTTCTAAACCAAGAACTCCTGAAATGTACTGCAAAACTCAAGAGTCTGTAGAAGTAACATCTGCAGCTCTGAGAGCTCTGATCCACACATGCTGCCAGAGGCCTGCTGATTTGTTCTCAGAATAATTTGAACTGTCTACTGTCCAAATGATTTTACATTCAAAGGGATGAAAGGTGCATTGAAGAAAAACCCTTCAAATGCCTCTCACACTCTCATTTTTGCTTATGGTGCTCAAATCTAAAACCTCATTAAAAAAAAAAAAAAAGAAAAGAAAAACACTACCAACCACCCTACAACAGAGTATGATGCAGAATAAATAATGTCTAGTCATGCTGCTGCTAAGACATAGTTTCAAAAAACCCCAAAAACCAGACCAGATTAGAAGGTTTTCTACCTTAGATTGTCCATTTCCTTCAGAGACTCCTCTCTGGATGCAAAAGTTTTCTTAATCTGTACATCTTGCACCTAGGAGCAAAGATTATAGATGATATATTCCATTATCAAAAGGAACTCGTGGGTTTATCACATCAGGATATCCACACAGAACATCACAGCCTATGGACAAAGGCTCGGTGTCACAACAAAACTGTATTAGCCCCATCTTCAGGTGGCATATCTGAGGCAGTTTCCAGAAAGTTCTTCTATGAAGAAGCTTCAGTCACTATTAAACACATTTTATACAGCACTATGATATCCATTTCACTGTCAAACCACTAACCAGTTAATTTTTATCCACGTATCAGAACAGAGACTGGCTTTTCATTACAAGAAAAACAAATGTTTGAAATATAGTAATAATCCCAAAGAAAAATAAGATTCCACATCAGCTCATCCCAACCACTCAAACAATTATGACAATACTTACTTTCAAAACCATCTGGCAATTCCCCAATACTTCAATGATCACTGTGCTCTCCAGAGAGATGCCACTGTTCTTGTAAATGTTTCCCTGCAGGAATGTGTGGGTCACTGCTGAATACCTGTAGCTGTATCGAGCTCTTTTGGAGAAGTATGATGCACTGTGTCCTAGGAAATAAACAAAAAAGGGGTGTGATTTTTCAGCCTATTAGTCTTCCCCTTCTGTCTATTTATTTTTCTTCTCTTTTAATCTTTTGGCCACTGAAATCAGCTAAGCAAAGGGATGGATATTCAGATTGTTGCCTTCCCACTTGGACTTTCAATTGAAAGAATTTGGTTTCTGAAAGCATCCTGCATGCTGGCCATAGCCCCTGTAGGGAGGGTGAAAAGACTTCCCCTCCTCCAAGCACATAACCTCACAATTTCCTTCAAGGCAAGAAGTTAATTTGCAAGGGCAGAAAAGGAATGTGATGCATTTACAGCATGATGTTCTTCTGACACCTTTCAGACAGCAGCAAAGCAAGATGAAACAGATCTGCTCTTCATGGCCATGGCTGGGCTTAGTCCTACACTGGTTTAGTCCTTTACTCAGCTCCAAAGCTTAGGGGTGTTTCAGACCTCACAGAATACAAACTCCAGGCAGGTGTGAGCCCAGTAAACCTTAGTGGAACTTCTCTGCTGATCACTCAGACATAGGTATCATTCTTCTCAGAGCACAACATCCCTGTGGAAGGTTTCAGATTCCTCTTTCCTTGTCATATAAAAACCTGAATACAGTCTTGTTTTACTCACCTGCACATTCTTCAAAACAGGAAGCTCCATAACTTAACCTCTCTGAGGATCCTGCAATGACAGGTAACAGAACAGAAAAGCACTGCAAATTTGTGTGCAGCTCAGCATGGATCTGCTGCTTCTAAATTTCAGTGAAATTACTGAAACCAAAGCATGGTCCTCAAAACAAATAAATCCATAAGAGATTTTCTATCAAGTATACAGACTGACATACTCTGACTACTTCAGTTGCTTTCCCCAGAATGCTGAAGGAAGATGCACTATTTAATGCATCCTCTCCAGGGAGGGTGCTGTCCCAGTCTGCCCAATACCACCCAAAGAGCTCAGTAAAGAAAACTGCTACACGACACTGAAGATCCAGACAAAGCTGCTACCACAATTACTACAAATCTAGAAGCTGTAACATAATTCTCTGAAGTTTTGCCAGTGAAAACATTTCTTAGCAGAAGTATTTGCATTGAGAGAGAACAGTCTCAGCAGAGGAAAAATTTCTTCTACTTACTCCCTGAAGCTCCAGCCACAACAGCAGTGAGTAAAATGATGGGAAGCAACTCTGCAGCCATCGAAATCACCTCCTCAGACCAGAAGTTAACAGAAACACATCAGCTCTGCTCTCAAAGGCACATCTGAGCAAGGCACTGAAAGAAAATTTCCTTCACAAAGCAGGAGTTCACTATTTCAACTCCCCTCTTCCAGCCAGAGGAGGGGCTCTGGCCTGAGAGGGGAGGGGGAGAGACAGACACACACATAACCACTGATCCCATCCCCAACAGCATTTCAGCCTTTTTGCAAAAGAAGAGAAAGAGAAAGACATTGCTGTCCTAGATAATCTTAAAAAATGGAAGGAAATCTGGCACACGTGCTACAAACACACTGGTTTAATGACACACAAGAGACCCACGCTGGCTGTAAGCTTCAGAAAAATATTCATCAATTTTAATGGATATTGTACTCAAGTTTGGAAAATGAATTTAATAAAAAGTACCAGCTGTCACACAACAGGCTAAGCCTGTCCGTGGACACCTGAGAACTGTTCACCATTATTGCCAAGAAAGCCTGAGCTATTACAAACTGGCAAAGTCTGCTTTGTATAGACCCCACAAATAATATTAAATTAATATTATGGTAACACCGACGTTTGGCCCTAACAGCCGAAGGCAGGAGGAAAGTGCCCTCGGCCAGGGTCCCACACTCACTTGTATGTCCGCCACCTTCGCCTCCCGTGCCCGGGAACTCCGCCTGGTTATGGACCCGAACCGAGCCCGGGGAGCCCTCACGGGGCCGGGCATGTCCTGGGCTTCCCTCACGGGGCCGGGCACCGTCTGAGTACCCATCACAGCGCCGGGCACCGCCTGAGCTTCCCTCACAGCACCGGGCACCGCCTGAGCTTCCCTCACAGCGCCGGGCATGTCCTGAGCTTCCCTCACAGCGCCGGGCATGTCCTGAGCTTCCCTCACAGCGCCGGGCATGTCCTGAGCTTCCCTCACAGCGCCGGGCATGTCCTGAGCTTCCCTCACGGCACCCGGCACATCCTGAACGCCCCTCACGGCACCGGGCGTGTCCTGAGATTCCCTCACAGCGCCGGGCACCGCCTGCAGCCCGCGGCCGGGGGCCCCTCACGGCACCGGGCACACTCCGGGCAGCGCTCCCGGGACAGCGGCCCGAACGTCCCCCGCCTCTGGGGAAAACGCCGCCAAAGTGCTGCGAGGCACCAACGCTTTCCAGGGCGTTTTTCGAGCCGAAATTAAGGGCTGGAGGGCCCCCTGTCCGCCCCAGGGCTGTGGCAGCGGCCGGTGCCCAGCGGACAGTTCCCCCGAGGAAGCCGAGGCACAGGCGGGGAGAGGGCGGGCAGGGCGGAGGGTCAGCCATGGCTGAGGGGAAACGGGGTGATGTGGCCGCACCTC